>NW_027556173.1:0-18612 GCF_003287225.1 Phascolarctos cinereus | reverse complement strand
CCTTTTTCCCTGAGATCAAAAAAGGCAGATTGAGTAGCATTTAATTTCTTCTACCACATATAAAGGAGAAAAGTTTTGAGTACTGGAACACAACCAAAAGGTAATTCAATTCATTCTGTAATATTTTCAAATGAAATTGATGCTCTTAATTGAATGCTTAAGTCAAAATTTATTATACTGTTGGCACTAAGTAAATTGGGTCCAAGTACAAGCACCCAAACATAAACACCCAAGCACCAAATCAGAAAGGATTGAGAGGAAAGAGATTTCTCCATTTTTTTAATCAGAAGACTAAGAATATATGACAGATTTTGATACAAATTTCTTTATATTCTTATTGAAGGAAATCTAAAAAAAAAATTTTCCCCAGGGGTTGTGATTTCTAATGTAGCATTCCCTTCTTGATCTACTCCTCTACATCATGTTTATAGGTTGGAAGATCAAGAGATCAAGTACCCAGGTATTGGTGTGTCCATACTCAAGGACTCAAACCACTTGGCACAACTGGTTCAAAGCAAAGCAAACCATAGAGCATTAAACTTTCCACTATAAATTGAGGCACACTTTTCCAAAACATAGAAGGAGTCAATGGAAAAGAGTGGGCCCATGCATAGTATGCTGGTTAAAAGATACATATAAGGAAACACACGTGGCCAAGCCAATGCAAGTCTCTGCCACTTCAACACCCTGACTTCCTTTCCCTTATTGTGAAAGTTCCATAGTGCTCTTTAAAATGTTTAAAATTTATTTTATTTTTAATTTATGGGTTAAAACAACCATTTCCACAATACAGTATAATAAAAAAGTGATTTTATATGAAACTGAAAATATATTATGCACAGCATGCTATTCCCTTTAAATAATTTAAATAAACTTTTGAAAAATTATCATTTAAAGATCTTTCTTTATTTCCCCTCACCCTAGAGATTGCTAATATGTATATTTGTAAAATCATTCTGTAATCTATTTATTAGTTCCTTCCTTTATGCAGATAGTGTCTTCTTTTACATGCCTGTTATAGTTAATCTGGTCATTTATAATAGTCAAAATGGTACTTTTTCTGGAACAGTATCTTTGCCGCCCAGTTATTAGTGTTGTATTACCTGGGGCTCCTTTTCTCCTTAGCTCAACATCTGAAAGCAGAGCTGATTATCCCTCTATTTAAAATAGAGCTGGTTAGATTGCTTTTTTTATATCATGGGAAGGGTCATGGCTAATTTAGATCTTGCTTGCATGGCATCAGTTGCCTTCATCATATACCAAGCACCCTAAATACTCTCAGTTGATCAAAAGTGTTCATGTTAACTAAGGGAGTGAAAGATATAAAGCTTTATTTAAATTTGCTTTACAAACAGTTATTGAGACACTCCCAAGTTTTGCAACCTTTACTATCTGTGAATATGACACATAGGGTGATCATTTTATGTCTGAAATGGGAAAACTTTAAAAATCTAAGATCCTTGTACTAGCATGTCTGAAACAATAACTTATGGACTCAGCACTTGAAGAGTACCAATCTATGCTTTTCTCTTCTATAGGCATTGAACTCTGTTCACCTCTCTGTTGTATTATAAATTATCCTTAACTTGGTAAATAACAGACTAAGAAAGATCCACTCAAAACATAATAGCAATAACAGGTGAAAGAAACCAAAGAAACACAACTTAGACTCCATGCTTTATAATGAAGATTCCATAGATATAATGGTGATTAAGAGAGGGATTGTTTGCTTTTTATTTGTTTTTTTTTCCACCACTGAGTTGAGTCCTTGACAAAAAAGAATGATGATTTTGGAAATATTCTAGATACAGAACTCTAAAAGGATAAGGGCCCTGAAATTATAAATATCCCATGTTTAAAAAAAAAATGTGGAAGTGAGAATGGAAACATGTGTCTGAGTATACAATTAAATATTCAGCAGGTGCAGTACAGCTAGACATACTGGGTGATGAGAATGGTACTTGAACTATAAGGATCATCTCATAGAAATCTGAGCCATATTTGCTCTATAAATCAGAATATTAGGTCAGTGTCACAGAGGATAATAGTTTCTATCTCCCGTTAAATAGGCTATGTCTATCTGAGGAACAAGGTATTTGTTGGAGGAGACTTGCAAATCTCTAATTGTGAATGGTGACTTTCCTAACTGAATTTCTCAACCTGAGAGATTTAAAAAAGTATATAGCTATTCCTATCAAGGCAATGAGTGAGTATAACTGAAACTATGGGTAGATAATTTAGGTGAAATGTAATTCTAGAAAAGGAGAGAAAAGTTTATTTATTAAGCAGTAGAGTGCCAAGAATCAGGAAAAGAGACCCTGAGAAGAAACTGATTCACAAAGAGATTCAGTCTGTTGTCATTGGAAATGGAAGATGTTTGAGGAGATTTGACAATCTGAAATGGCCTAAGATCAATTAGAAACATATTAAGAGCACAGAAAAGCCTAAACATATCATCCAACTGTTTAGAGTTATCAAAGTGATGGGGGGTCATTGACACTGAGTCAAAACATCAGTCTGAGATACTCACTGTCAACAACATTCCCCAGTCCTTTGGAACTAGTTCTAAGGGAACTTTCCCAAGCTCAGGAAATAAATTTCTCCCTGGGAGGAAGAAGGTTTCTTCCTCATTTTGAATAGAGCAAGACATGAAAATTGGTCCCACCCTACTGAGATGAAAAGCAGCCCCAAACCTGTACCGGTACCTCCTGTGGGAGATAAACTCAAGCTGTCTGTGTCATTCCCCACAGAGGACTAACATGGAAACTCACCATGAAATTTAGGCTGAACTGGGTTTTCCTTCTGACCAATTCCCAAGATAGTTTCATGGAGAGAAGGGACAATGTGAAGTGGTGACTTCATGTGACTCTTGACTTTAATGCAATGTCTCTGTGTTGCAGGTCCAGTGTGATGTGGAGCTGGTGGAGTCTGGGGGAGATGTGATACAGCCTGGGATCTGTGACTCTCCTGCAAAGTTCTGGATTTACTTTCAGCAGCTACTACATGCATTGGGTCTGCCAGGCTACCGGATGGGATTGGAATGGGTTGCAAGAATTAGCACTGTGGAAGTACATACTATGCAGACTCTGGAAAGATCGATTCACCATCTCTAGAGATAATGGCAACAGAATGTTATATCTACAATGACTTCCCTTCAGACTGAGGACACAGCTGTGTATTACTGTACAAGACACACAGTGAGGAAAAGGAATGTGAGACCAGATAAAAACTTCCCTGTCAGGCAGTAACTGTCAGTCAGGCAAGAAATGGACTGAGCTCATGATGCACAAAGTAAAAGATACGTATATCCAGGAACAGGTGTATAGTGAATTTGCATTTATGGCTCATATTTTTTCTTCTATCCCAGGAAAAAGCACCTTTTCCAGTAGCAAGCTATCATTCTTATGCCTTCACTCTCAGTCCCACCTCTACCCACAATCAATTGGTAGTTATGTATTGTCCATTCTACTTTTATCACAAATCTAGTATGCTCTTCCTTCTCTCCTCAAGTACTGAAACCACCCTGAGGTAGGCCTTGACCAACTCATAGTGGGACTATTATGCTAGCTTGATGGTTGTTCGCCCAGCCTTACTACTCTCTTTACTCCAGTCCACAATAAGCTCAGCTATTAATATCACCTTCCTGAAACATAGATCTGACATATCCCAAGCAGAAAACAGCCCCTCTTGTATAGATTTGGCAAGTACAGAGCCAGGAAACAGATATAGTGACATGAAGGCAGAGGTCAACATGACTTTTTACATAGGTGACCTGTGGGGAGCAACATGATTTTGGAAATTTTTTTTGGGACTGGGTCCTAACATCAACCTTCCTTATCTCCCATCTATGACTAACAAGTGGTTATTTTGACTCTACTTTCATGTTCCCAGATAATGGTATAGACTTCTTCGGATAGCAAAGCAGATATCCCTGAAGGATAGTTTGGTACTGCAAAGACAGTAGGCCCAATTCCCTCATGGCAAGCCACATTCCCTCAGGGTTAGCAGCATTCCTTCAGACAGGAATACACCCTGATTAGCAAGAGAACTGGATTTCAAACCTTAACCCCTTACAGGTCAGCTGAATTCTGAACTAAGTTTAGACGTAGAACCATAACTAAGTACTCAGTTATAGGGCATAATCAATTAAGTGTAAATAAGATCAATGGCAAAATGATACAGGATCCATTTTAATCTTCTCAGTATTATATTCATACAGCAATATCACATGCATTATGCATAGATGAAAAATGCCTTTATATAGAACTAAGAGGATCCCACTAACAACTTGTAATCAAGTATAAAAAAAAAGTGTTTATAGCTTTAGCTCATGTGAGTAATGTCATTAATGAACCTGAGAGAATTTTTGGGCTTGAAGTATGAAAGGAACTGACTCTACATGAGGAAGTTGTAGGGACTGGCTACCCAATAGAATCCCAAAACTATTAAAGGAAATGGGTAAACCTTGCTTGAATAACTTATTAAAAAGAATTTAAATTCCTTTTTAAAAGTCAGGAAATTCTAGTTGTTCCTCTCAGGTGCCTTTTTACCCTGACCTCTGAAATTTTGTACTCAATAGCAATTAGTCACTGCCTCCTCAGCAATGTTGACTCCATTGGCACCAGAACAGAAACGTTTTGAAAAGATTTTCAATGCAGTCATCATTGTCGACATCATGGAGAGTGAAGATTCAGCTCATCTAAACTTAATGAAAAGAACTGTGCTTGGTGTCTTGTCTATCAAACTCTATTTCTGATCACCCATTCAGTATTCAAAATATCTGTTCACGGATGTAGATATTCTGGTACTGACAAATATTGATAAGCTTTAAAATTTTTTATTATTAATTTTGCACTTAATAGAATTTTATTTTTTCCAATTACATGTAAAGATTGTTTTAACATATATTTTACAAGATTTTGAATTCTGAATTTTTCTCCCCCTCCTCTGTAAAATACACAAGCATGTTAAATGTATGTTCACATTAGTCATATCATGAAAGAAAAATCAGAACAAAAAGGAAAAACTAGAAGAAAGAAAAAAAATTGTAAAATAGTATGCTTTGATCTGCATTCAGACTCCATAGTTGTTTCTCTGGAGTTGGATACCATGATTCATCTAGAGTCCTTTGGAAATATTTTGGATCATTGTGTTGCTGAGAAAGTTAAGTCCATTGTAGCTGTCATCAAACAATATTGCTGTTACTGTGTACAACATTGTTCTGGTTCTTCTCACTTTACTTTGTATCAGTTCAAGAAATGTTTCAGGGTTTCCTGAAATCATTTTGCTTGTCATTTCTTATAGCACAATAATATTCCATCACAATCATATGCCACAGTTTATTTAGCCATTCCCCAGTTCATACATGTCACCTCAATTTCCATTTATTGCCCACAACATCAGGATACCCTTTGATCCAACAATACCACTGCTAGGTCTATATTCCACTGAGAATGAAAAAAGGGGAAAGGACCTACTTGTTTAATTTAACTATGTTCTACATAATGTATGGAATGTTTATTTTCTTTTCTAAAGATTGTGAAGCAGCAACTGAAAAATGAAAATACAAGTCCTGTGCCAGTGAAGGAAAAAAAAAACATACAAAATTGACATAGTTCAGATTCTATGCATTACACAAGATTTCACAATCCCAATGGCTGATGAGAAAATAATTTGTTTTTATGGAAAAGTCCTAATGGACCTTGCAAACCCTTACTTTTACTTTGCCATTTTCACCCCTTCTCCCCCATAGAATAAGAGCTCTGACCCATGCACTTTCCCACTCAGTACAAAAGAAAGAGAAGGTAAACAAAAGTGGAGAAAAGATACTCTATTTCCTGAAGACATAGTGATGGCAGACTTGGAAGCTCTAAGTTAGGAGAATGGTGTCTTATTTGGAAGTTCAGTCCAAAATGCTCTGACAGTGTAGAATACAAACTCATGCCCCACAAGGGCATAATGTGCTCAAAGTAAGCTGAGGGGGAGGTTATTATAAACTGCAGAGAGAATATAGTAGAAACTCTCTTTCCAAAAGCTGTAGAAGAAGAAATGTGGGAGGTTGGTTTCTTGGGGTGCCTCTGTCACTGTCCCACAATATATTATGGGCCTATAATAGAAGCAGTAAATGCCTTGAGACACAATGGAAGCTTTCTTTGCATCTCTTGTCCATTTCATGCTTCATTTGCTCTAAGTAGAAGAGAGATATGAGAGAACATGATTCCAGTAGAGGTAAATAACAGGTGGATTCCAATTATAAAAATGAGCAAAGGCACCAGAAGGAAACGCAAGAGGCAAAGGACAGGGGCAGAGATAGAGAGGGAAAAAGTACCTATGAACAGATTCAATTCAAAATCAAGGATGAAAGAGACTTAGGGTGCTTCCTTAATCAGAAATTGGAAGAGACTGCCTCAGAAAATGTCAGTAATAGAAAGTAGCCTAATAAGCATTTTCTTGTATTGAGAATAATTGGTGTGATGGGAAAGGACAGACCCTGTCTTTTGCATCAAATAATTGAGTATAATAATAAAAGTAAACAATTCATGACTGCATCAATAGATGCAGAAAAGTCTTTGATAAAATTTAACACACATTTTTATTAAAAACACTTGAAAGAATTGGTACAAATTGATTTTTCCTTAAATTGATAAATAAAATTCATCTTAAACTATCAGTAAGCAATTTCGTAAGAGTGATAAATGATAACCCTTCCTAGTAAGATCACTTTTGAAACAAGACTGCCCACTGTCATCATTATTCAAGATTGTACTTGAAATCCTAGCAATAGCAATAAGAGAAGAAAAAGAAATTGAAGGAATCAGAATAGGTAATAAAGTAATAAAGTTATCTCTTTTTGCAGAAGATGTGGTGATGTAGTTAGAAAATCCAAAGATCAACTAAAAAGTTAGTTGAAACAATGAATAATTTTAGCAAATTAGTATGATATAAAGTAAATCCACAGAAATTATCAGCACTCCAATATGTAACAAAGAAAACCCTGTAGGAAGAGATAGTAAAACTAACCCATATAAAATAACTCTAGAGAGTATAAAACACCTGAGAATAGAGCTGTCAAAACAGATTCATGAGGTATATAAACAAAATAATAAAAACTTATTATACAAGTAAAATCTGTTTGAAATAATTGGAAAGATATTAATTTTTCATGGGAAGGCATGGCCAACAGTAAAAATAACACTTTTAACTGGACTAATTTATATATTCAATGCCATCCAAATTAAATTGCCAAAAATATTCTTACTGAATTTAAAAAAAAATCATTTGGAAAAAGGAAAAGTGAAGAATATCAAAGAAAATAATGCAAAAAATGTAAAGGAAGGGAATTTAGCAGCATCAGATCTTAAACTATATTATAAGGCAGTAATTATAAAAACTATCTGTACTGGTTAAAAAATTGAAAGTGGTCCGTAGAATAGAATAAGCATCTATTTTACAGCAGGAAATAAGAATAATAACTTTGTATTTGACAAGTATGAAGTCTTAAGATTTGGGGATAAGATTTTGGTAAAATTTTTGAGAAAACTAGAAAGCAGAATGGTAGAAACTGGGCATAGACAATATCTTACACCATTTACCAAAATAAGGTCAAAATGGATATATCACCTAGATATAAAAAGTTATTTTATGAGAAAATTAGAAAGACATGGAACCCTTTACTTATCAGACTTATCGATAGGTGAACAATTTATGAATAAAATTAATAATTTCACTTTACACTAAATTAAGAATGTTAATTTTTACATTACAATAACTTAATTTAACCTAAAGAAAACCATTCATTTTAAATACATTAAACTAAATTAAAAAGTGTTTTTAGAAATAGAACATATGTAGCCAAGATCAGAAAAAAACAGAAAATTGTGGAAAATTTTATAGACAGTTTGTAAGACAAAGGTCTCACATTTAAAATATATAAAGAACTTTGTCTAATATTTGAGAATATGAGTCATTTCTTAATTGGAAAATGGTCAATGGATATGAACAGATAATTTTCTGAAGAAGAAATCAAAGCAACTTATAATCACAGGAAAAACGCTGTAATCATCATTGATTAGAGAAATGAAAATTAAAACTATCTTGAGATATCATTTTACACCTATGAAACTGGCTAAAATGTTAGAAGGGGAAAGCAACAAATGTTGGAGGGGATATAGAAAAATTGGAATGCTAATTCATTCTTGGTGCAATTGTGAACTGATCCAACCATTCTGGGGAGTAATCTGGATTTATGCGCAAAGAATTATTAAGCTACCTATATCCTTGACCCAGCAATACCTCTATTTGGTCTATTTCTGAAGATAATTAGGGAAAAGAAAAAGAATTTATGCATCTAAAATGTTTATAATAGTTCTCTTTGTAGTGGCAAAGAACTGGAAATTGCGAGGATACACATCAATTGGGGAATTGCTGAACAAGTTGTGGTACATGATTGTGATGGAATGTGATGGAAGTTTAAGCATGTTGGAATGAGAGAAGTATGGGTGGAAAGAAAAGCAGAAGCTATTTGCAAGAAGAATGTGAACAGAGGGTTTGAGAGTAAAAGGTTTTGAAACTTTTGGAGAATTGTTAGGGAAAAAATTCTTTCTCCCTGTCTCGTTACATTCCAACTTTGGCCAAGTTGTTGAATGTAGAAAAGAGAAAGATAAGGAGGAAAGAAAGGTGAATCTTTTCCCTCAGATCAGGCAGATTGAGTAGCACTTAATCTTTCTGCCTCACATAAAAGAGACAATTTTGTGTACAGGAACACAACCAAAAGGTAATTAATTCATTCTGGTAATATTTCAAATGAAATATGATGCTCTTAATTGAATGCTTAAGTCAGAATTCATTATACTGTTTGGGACTAAGGTAACCTGGGGTCCAAGTACAAGCACCTAAACATAACCACCCAAGTACTGCATCAGTGAGGATTGGAAAGGAAAGAGATTCTCCTTTTGTTGTCACATAACTAAGAATATATGATCAGATTTTCGTACAAATTTCTTTATATTCTTATTGAAGGAAATCCAAAAAAATTTTCCTCAGAGGGTGTGATTTCTAATGTAGCATTCCCCTCTTGGTCTACTCCTCTACATCATATTTATAAGTTGGAAGATCAAGAGGTCAATGACCCCAGGTATTTGTGAGTCCACACTCAAGGACTCAAAACCTGGCACAACTAGTTGAAAGAAAAAGAAACAATTAGCATGAACCTTCCACTATAAATATGAGGCACACTGCTCCACAAATATACACAGAGTCAATGGAAGAGTGGGCCCATGCATAGTATGCTAGTTAAAAGACACATATAAGAAACAAAGTGGACAAGCCAGTGCAAGTCTCTGCCACTTCAAGATCCTGACTTCCTTTCTCTTATTGTGAAATTTATAGAGCTCTTTAAAAATAGTTTCAAATTTATGTTATTTTTAATTTGTGAATAAAAGAACCATTTCCATACTATATAAAAAATGATTGCATGAAACTGAAAATCTATTATGCACACCATGCTATTCTTTAAGTAAGTTTAAATGAACTTTTAAAAAGTTATCATGTAAATATTTTTTTCTTTCCCCCACCTAGAGAGTATTAGACACAAATATGTATATTTGTAAAATCATTTTATAATATATTTATCATTCTTTCTCTTTATGCAGATAGTGTCTTCTTTTACATGCCTTTTGCAGTTAATCTGGGTATTTGTAATAGTGAAAATGTTACTTTTTCTGGGAACAGTATCTTTGCTGGCCAGTTCTTACTGTTGGATTCCCTGGGGCTGCTTTTCTCCTTAGCTCAACTTCTGACAGCAGAGCTGATTCTCACTCTATTTAAAATAGGCTGCTAGTTGTTTTTTTTTATATCAATCAAGGGGCTTGGCTAATCTAGACTTTGCTTGCATGGCATCAGTTGCCTTCATCATATAAGCAAGAACACTAAATACTCTCAGGTTGATCAAAAGTGTACATGTTAGCTAAGGGAGTTAAAAATATTAAGCTTTATTTAAATTTGCTTTACAAAGAGTGAATGAGACACTCCCAAGTTTTGCAACCTTTACTATCTGTGAATAGGACACATAGGGTGATCATTTTATGTCTGAAATGGGAAAAGTTTAAAAATCTAAGACCCTTATACTAGCATGTCTTAAACGCTGACTTATGGACTCAATTGAAGGTACCAATCTATGCTTTTCTCTTCTATAGTCATTGAACTCTGTTCACAGTCTGTTGTATTATAAATTATCCTTAATTTGGTAAATAACAGAGTAAGAAGGAGCCACCTAAAATGTAATAACAGTAACAGGGGAAAGAAACCAAATAAACATGGCTCAGACTCCATGCTTTATGATGAAGACTCCATAGATATAATGGTGATTAAGAGAGGGATTGTTGGCTTTTTATTCTTTCCCCCCCCCACTGAGTTGATCCTTGAAAAAAAGAAAGATGATCTTGGAAATATTCTAGATATAGAACTCTAAAAGTATAAGGGCCCTGAAATTATAAATATTCCTTCAAAAAAAAGAATGTGGAAGTGAGAATGGAAACTTTCTGTGTATACAATTAAACATTCAGCAGGTGGCAGCAGAGCTATATCTTCTGGGTGATGAGAATGGTACTTGAACTTTGAGGATCATCTCACAGAAATCTTAGCCATACTTGCTCCATAAATCAGAATATTAGGTCAATGTCACAGAGATAACAGTTTCTCTCTCCCATTAAATAGGCTATGACTCTCTGAGAACAAGGTGTTTGTTGGAGGAGACTTGCAAATCTCTTATTGTGAATTGTGACTTTCATAACTCAATTTCTCCACCTAAAAGATTGAAAAAAGGTATATGAGCTATTCCTATCAAGGCAATGAGTGAGTATAACTGAAACTATGGGTAAATAATTTAGGTGAAATGTAATCTAGGAAAAAGGAGATGAAAAGTTGAGTTAGGAAGCAGTAGAGTGCCAAGGACCAGGAAAAGAGACCTGAGAATAAACTGATTCAAAAGAGATTCAGTGTGTTGGTCATTGGAAATGGAAGATGTTTGAGGAGGTTTGACATTCAGAAATGGGCCTAAGATCAATTAGAAATTATTAGGAGAAAAGCCTACTGCATGTCATCCAACTGTTTATAGTTATCTAAGTAATGTGGGTCATTGACACTGAGTCAAAACCATCAGTTCTGAGAGTCTCAGTGTCAACAACATTCCCCAGTCCTTTGGAACTAGTTCTAAGAGAACTATCCGAAGTTCAGGAAAGGAACTTCTCCCTGGAGGAAGAAGGTGTTCTTCTTTTTGAATAGAGCAAGACATGCAAATTGGGTCCCTCCCTACTGGGGTGAAAAGCAGCCCCAAACCTGTACCTGTACCTCCTGTGGGAGACAAACTCAAGTGCTCTGTGTCCTTCCCTGCAGAGGACTAACCTGGAAACTCACCATGAAATTTAGGCTGAACTGGATTTTCCTTCTGACCATTTTCCAAGGTAGTTTTATGGAGAGGAAGGGACAATGTGAAGTGACTTCATGTGACTTGACTTTAATGTAATGTCTCTGTGTTGCAGGTGTCCAGTGTGATGTGGAGCTGGTGGAGTCTGGGGGAGATGTAATACAGCCTGGGGGATCTCTGAGTCTCTCCTGCAAAGTGTCAGGATTTACTTTCAGCAGCTACGACATGAGCTGGGTCCGCCAGGCTTCAGGAAAGGGACTGGAGTGGGTTGCAACCATTTATACTAGTAGTAATGCATACTATGCAGACTCTGTGAAAGGCCGATTCACTATCTCCAGAGATAATGGCAACAGCATGTTATATCTACAAATGACTTCCCTTGAGACTGAGGACACAGCTGTGTATTACTGTGCAAGAGACACAGTGAGGAAAAGGAATGTGAGACCTGATAAAAAACTTCCCCTGCCAGGAGGGGAAGTGTCAGTGAGGCAAGAAGTGGACTGAGCTCATGATGCAGAAAGTAAAAGATGCCTATATCCAGGAACAGGTATAGTGAATTTCTATTTATGGCTTGTGGTGTTTTTTCTTCTGTCCCAGGAGAAAGCAACTTTTCCAGTAGCTAGCTATCATTCTTAATGCCTCACTCTCAGTCCCACCTGTACCCCATAATCAATTGGTAGTTATGTATTGTCCATTCTACTTTTATCAGAAATCTACTGTACTCTACCTTCTCTCCTCAAGGTGCTGCAACCACCCTGAGGTAGGCCTTTACCAACTCATACCTGGACTATTATGCTAGCTTGATTTGTTCTCCCAGCCTTAGTACTCTCTTCACTCCAGTTCACAGGAAACTCAGCTATTAATATCACCTTCCTGAAACATAGATCTGACAGTTTTTCCCAAGTTCTGGTGAATCCAGAATAAAACATAAGTTCTGATTTGGCTTTTAAATCCTTTTGTAGCATGGCTCCTTCCTGTCTTATTCTACCTTATTCTTTCCACATGCTCATCAATCCAATGACACTGATCTCCTTGCTGTTCCTTTCACAACAGATTCCATCTCTCTACTGTGTATTTTCACTGGCTGGAATGCTTCTCCTCCTCATCCCTGCCTCCTGGCCCCCTTGACCTCCTTAAATCTTACCTAAAATACTCCCCACCTTCTACTTTCCCCATCCTCTTTAATTCCACCTTTATGCTGCATATACATATACATACACATACACACACACAGTATATAAATAGATAGTGCATTATTATTTCAATGTTGTCTCTTGAATAAGAGTGACCACCTTAAAAAGAGGTACAATTTTTTGCCTTTCTTCATATCCCCAGTACTTAGCTGTGCTTGGCACATAGTTTACTATGCTCAATAAATAAATACTTGTTGCTGATTGACCTTCTGTTCCTTTTTGAATTTGGCTCTCCTATTGCTGAGCTTTGTTCTATTTCTGATTTCCATGTTATATACATAATGAGTAAATACTTGACATTTTAACATATCCATATGAGGTATAATAAATTATTGAGTATTGTTATGAATTAAATTTAACAAAAAGGTAAATTAAGGCACCTTTCTCTAAGCAAGCATATATTCTATATCAAGGCGTAACCTGAGAACAAGATGGGTCAAAACTGCCTCAGTCTCCAGCCAAAGATCCCAAGCAAAAACAGCTCTCCTTGTATAGATCTGGCTAGTACAGAACAAAGAACAGAACAGGATAGGTGACATCAAGGGCTTGAGGTCAACATGTTTTTTACATAGGTGAAGTGTGGGGAACAACATGATTGTTTGGAAATTTGGAGTGGGGCCTAACACCAACCCTCCTTCTTTCCCATTTATGACTAAGAAGTGGTTATTTTGAGTCTACTTTCATGTTAGAAGATAGGTCTAGACTTCTTCTGATAGCAAACCAGATAGCCCTGAAGGATAGTTTGTAGTGTAAAGATATTAGACCCAATTCCCTTATGGCAAACCATATTCCCTCAGGGTTAGCAGAATTCCTTCAGAGAAGAATACACCTGATTAGCAAGAGAACTGGATTTCAAACCGTAACCCTTATAGGTCAGCTGAATCCTGAACTAAGTTGAGAGACGTAGAACCATAACTAAGTACTCAGTTATAGGGCATAATCAATTAATTGTAAATAAGATAAATGAGAAAATGATACAGGATCCATTTTAATCTTCCCAGTATTATATGCATACAGCCATATCACATGCATTACATAGATTAAAAATGCCTTTACAAAGAGACTAAAGAGTGTCCCACTCACAACTTGTAATCCAGTATAAAAAAAAGTGTTTATAGCTTTAGCTGATGTAAGTAATTTCATTAATCAACCTGAGAGGATTTTTAGGCTTGAAGTATGAAAGGAACTGACTCTACATGAGGAAGTTGTAGAGACTGGCTAACCAGTAGAATCCCAAAACTGTTAAAGCAAATGGGCAAACCCTGCTCAAATGAGTTATTAAAAAGGATTTAATTCATTTTTAAAAGTAAGGAAATTCTAGTTGCTCCTCTCAGGTGCCTTCTTACCCTGACACCTGATTTTTGTACTAAGTAGCAATTTGTCACTGCCTCCTCAGCAATGTTGACTCCATTGGCACCAGAACAGAAACGTTTAGAAAAGATTTTCAATGCAGTCATCATTGCTGACATCTTGGAAAGTGAGGATTCAGCTCATCGAAACTTAATGAAAAAAACTGTGCTTGGTGTCTTGTTTACCAAACTCCATTTCTGATCACCCATTCAGTATTCAAAATGTCTGTTCATGGATGTAGATATTCTGGTACTGACAAACATTGATGAGCTTTAAAATTTAACATTATTATTTTTGCACTTAATAGTATTTTATGTTTTCCAATTGCATGTAAAGATTGTTTTCAACATTCATTTTACAAGATTATGAATTCTGAATTTTTCTCCCTCCCTCCTTTGTAACATATACAATCATTTTAAATATATTTTCATATTAGTCATATTAGGAAAGAAGAATCAGAACACAAGGGAAAAACTGGGACAAAGAAAAAAAATAGTTAAAATAGTATGATTTGATCTGCATTCAGACTCCATAGTTCTTTCTCTGGAGTTGGATACCATGATTCATCTTGAGTCCTTTGGAAACATTTTGGATCATTGTGTTGCTGACAAAGCTAAGTCCATCATAGCTGATCATCAAACAATGTAGCTGTTATTGTGTACAACTTTCTTCTGGTTCTGCTCACTTTACTTTGTATCTGTTCAAGTAATGTTTCAGGTTTTCCTGAAATCATCTTTTGTTATTTCTTACAGCACAATAATATTCTGTCACAATCATATATCACAGCTTATTTAGCCATTCCCCAGTTCATACATATCACCTCAATTTCCATTTCTTGGCCACAACATAAGGATACCCTTTGATCCAACAACACCACTGCTAGGTCTATATCCTAATGAGAATGAAAAAAGGGGAAAGGACTACTTGTAAAATTTAACTATGTTCTACATAATGTATGGAATTTTACTTTCTTTTGTAAAGATTATGAAGCAGTGACTGAAAAATGAAAATACAAGTCCTGTGCAGTGAAGGAAAAAAAAACATACAAAATTGACATAGTTCAGATTCTATGCATTATACAAGATTTCACAATCCAATGGCTGATGTGAAAATAATTTGTTTTTATGGAAAGGTCCTAATGGACCTTGCAAACCCTTACCCTTACTTTCCCATCTTCACCCCTTCTCCCTCACAGAGTAAGAGCACTGACCCACCCTTTCCTACTCAGTACAAAACAAAGGCAAGGTAAATAAGAGCAGGGAAAAGATACTCTATTTCCTGAGGACATAGTGATGGCAGACTTGGGAGCTCTGAGTAAGGAGAGTGGTGTCTTATTTGGAAGTTCAGTTCAAAATGCTCTGACAGTGTAGAAGACAAACTCATGCCCCACAAGGGCATAATGTGCTCAAAGTAAGTTGAGGGGGAGGTTATTATAAACTGCAAAGAGAATATAGTAGAAACTCTCTTTCTAAATGCTGTAGAAGAAGAAATGGGGAGTTGGTTTGTTGGGGTGCCTATGTCACTGTCCCACAATACATTATGGGCCTATATTAGAAACAGTATATGCCTTGAGATACAATGGAAGCTTTCTTTGCATCTCTTGTCCATTTCATGCTTCATTTACTCTAGGTGGAAGAGAGATATGAGAGAACATATTTGGCAGTAGAGGTAAATAACAGGTGGATTCCAAAATTAAAAATGAGCAAAGGCACCAGAAGGAAACACAAGAGCCAATGGACAGGGGCAGAGATATTGAGGGAAAAGGTACCCATGAGCAGATTCAATTCAAAATCAAGGATAAGAGAGACTTAGGGTGCTTCCTTAATCAGAAATTGGAAGAGACTCCCTCAGAAAATATCAGTAATAGAAAAAAGCCTAATAAGCATTTTCTTGGTATTGAGAATAATTGGAGTGATGGAAAGGACAGACCCTGTCTTTTGCATCATCAATGTTGCATATTCTTAGTGTCATAAAATGTTCTCCAGGGTTTTAGAACCAGTTCTAGAGGATCCTTTTCTTTGCAGATCAGGGAGAGGACTAACCCCAAGGAGGTGGCAGCTGTTCTTCCTTTTATTGAAGGGATGTGGGAGATATCTTTACTCCTGATTTATTTCTTGCCACTGGACCCAGATGGCTCTGGAGAAGAAAGTGAGTCTGTGACTTTGCACAGCCTCCACCACTTTAATCCAATTCACTTGCAAATCATGACATCACCTTCCTGATGCCATGGTCCTCTTTGAGAATGAAGGACACAAGAAGAGTGAAGGGAGGAGGACATGCAAACTTCTTTTTCCCTTGGTATGTAAACCAGCCCAAATCCTCTAGCTCTAGGAGAGGAACTTCAGTCTTGTGTGACTTCTCTTTTATCCTGATGACTGACCCTGTAGAGACTCCACACTGGGATTTGAGCTGAATTGGATTTTTTAAAAAATATATTTCACAGTGAATTAACAGAGCAAACAAGCATTTCCATAACACAGCACAAGAAAAAAGATGATTGCATATACAACTGCAAATCTACCATGTACAACATGCTATTCCCTCCAAATATAGAATAACATTATCCTGTAACTCATGTAAATTATCATGTAAATAATCATGCAAAAAAAAATCTTCCCTGAGATCATCTTGTATCCTTGTTTTCTGAGAATAATTACTTCCTGTATCATCACTCTCCTTTCCCCTTTGCCTAGAGCAATGTATTCCAAAGCTTATTTCTGTTTCTTTAAAATTTGTGTTGTCCTCTGATGCTCACATGCTTGCTACAAGCCATGAGGTAATAATAGCATTAAATGGCTGGTCCAGTTCTGGAGCTGAAAGAGACCTCTGGTGGCACCTAGTCTAATCCCTCACAAAGAGAAAACTGAAGGTAAGGGAATTTAACTGATTCTTTGTAGATCACAGTGTCAAAGTGTCAAAGGTAGAATTTGAAACAAGTCATCTGACTCCAGACAACTAGGTCAGTTGGTTGAGATTATGGCATAATAATAAGATAAACTTATGGTTAACCCAAAAGAGTATTGGTCTAAATTTATTTAATTTGCTCAAAGGAAGTTGAGAGGGAGGTTATGATAAACTACAAAGAGAACATAATAGAATCTCTCTTTCTAAATGCTGAGGAAGAAGAAATGGGGGTCAGTTTCTAGGAGAGGGCTGGTTTGAAATGAAGCAGACTCCTTTTATTGATAAATAGTAGAATAACCCCCTTAAATTATAGGAAAAAATTAAACCACAGCAATTTAGACCATCATGAATTCACTGGGCTAAAAATAAACTAATTAGTGGTGTTAAGGGGAGTAGAGTTAGTGTAAGTAGAGGTCTCGCATATCTTTCCTTCCTATGATTTAATTTTGCCCTGCATATACCAGCGGCCCATCCAGGCCAGAGGAAATCTCTGGAAAGTGAGACCCATTGGGCTGCCTGAAGGCAGGAAATGGAAAAAAAAAAGTGGTGGATCATCTAAGACAGAATACTCAGTTTTCCTGTTACAGTTAAACCAAACTACAGACTATTGACTACCATAATATGTGGACAACTATTTGCTACCTTCCTTGTCTAGGCCCAAAACAAAATAGCTAAGGAAGGATTAATTTTATCAATATTAGTCATGCACAATGTGGCTGTTATTGTGCAAAACGTTCTCTTGGTTCTGCTCATTTCACTCAGCATCAGACCATGGAAGTCTTTCCAGGTTTTCTGAATTCAGTGTGTTCATCATTTCTTATAGCACAAAAGTATTCCATTACATTCATATACCACAACTTGCTCAGCCATTCCTCAATTAATGGGCATCCTCTCAATTTCCAATTCTTTGCCACCAAAAAGAGCTGCATGAATATTTTTGTACATGTGGGTCATTCTCCATTTGTATGATCTCTTTGGGATACAGCCCTAGAAGTGCTATTGCTGGGTCAAAGGGTATGCACATTTTTATAGCCCTTTGGGCATAGTTCCAAATTGTTCTCCAAAATGATTGAATCATTTCACCACTCCACCAACAATGCATTAGTGTTCCAATTTTCCCACATCTTCTCCAACAGTTATCATTTTCCTGCTTTGTCATGTTAGCCAATCTGATAGGTGTGAAATGGTACCTTAGAGTTGTTGGTAATATATAGAAATGCCAATGATTTATGTGGGTTTATTTTATAGCCTGCAACTTTGCTAAAGTTGTTTATTATTTGAAGTAGTTTTTTACTTGATTCTCTAAGTATATCATCATGTCATCTGCAAAGAGTCATAGCTTTCTTTCTTCTCTGCCTATTCTAATACCTTCAATTTCTTTTTCTTCTCTTATTGCTAAAGCCAACATTTCCAGTATGATACTGAATAACAGTGGTGATAATGGACATCCTTGTTTCACCCCTGATAGTATTGGAAATACTTCTAGTTTGTCCACATTACATATTATGCTAGCTGAAGGTTTTAGATAGATGCTATGTATTCTTTTAAGGAAGACTCCATTTATGCCTATGCTTTCTAGTGTTTTTAATAGGAATGGGTGTTGTATTTTGCCAAAAGCTTTTTCTGCATCTCTTGAGATGATCATGTGGTTTCTGTTGGTTTTGTTGATATTCTCATTATACTGATAGTTTTCCTAATATTGTACCAGTTCTACATTCCTTGTATAAATCCTACCTGGTCATA
>NW_027556172.1:0-18683 GCF_003287225.1 Phascolarctos cinereus | reverse complement strand
TGGCCTGGGAGCAGCCTCTGAGGCTTTTGATAAAGGCATTCCAGGACTCCTGAACTCTTGTATTTGTGGCATCATTTCTACAGGGAATTTGATTTGGTTGTTTGCCCCATCTTCTTCCCCTTCAGACCCTTTGGCATCAGGGACACGATCTTAGAGGTGTCTTTGAGAATGATCTCAGCAAGCTGGGGAAGAACCCCTCTTGCTGTAAAGAATCTGATAGACCTGCTATGGTTGATAAAGGAAAGGGCACATGATCTTTGGTCAAGGTGTTATTCAGGTTCCTCTCCTCACCCTGACTCTTCCGGGACCCTCATTTAGCTCAGATAGGTCCCTTTGTTCAACCTACAATTGATCCCTTTGCTATGTGATCACTTTCCACCCTCTTTCCTATCTTTAAAATGCCAACTGCAGCAAACTATTCAGGATCCCCCTGTCACCTAGCCCTTCCTCCTTTCCTCAACCTGTATCAAGTTCACCATGTCCCAGAGACTCCTCTCCCCCCACAAGGGCCTGAGTGTTTTCTGAGGGCGGAAAGAGGGACCTTGCCTAGGCTTTCACATCCAACTTCCAGGAAAACATTCAAGCAGGGCTAGGAGTGAAGCTACTGAAGATCATCCCCACCCTTACCTCCCGTTTCAGAAAAGGGAAGAAACCCATTCAGGAAAGGGGTGATATTTGCTCTGCCTTGCCCTGGTAACTCTCTGGGTGACCTACACAAATCCCAGTTTAGGCTGGAAGCTGTTTCTTCGGAGTGTTTTGAGGGATCTTCCGCCCATGAAACTTGGATGTCAAAGCAGAGAGATGTCAACATATAAGCCACCTAGGGTGTCAAGCAAGATAAACCTGGGCTCAGGACCTGCTTCAGGTAATTATTGGCTCTGTACCCTTGGCCGTGTCCCTGACTTCTTGGTCTCTTTTCACTTTCTCAAAAATGAAGAGGTTGGACCAGATGACCCCTAAGGTCTCCTTTAGCCCTCCATCTCACAAAACCATCTCAAATTTCTGAAATATATAGAAATGTACATAAAATTCTTGAGATTAGAAGTTACTGATAAATGGTGAAAGGATATGATCAGGCAATTTTTAGATGAAACCAAAGCATTGCATAATCATAAGAAAAAATGTTCTAAATCTCTAGTAGAAATGCAAATCAAAACAACCTTGCACCTACAGAATTGTCTAATATGACAGAAAAGGAAAATGGTAAATGTTGGAGAGGAAGTGGAAAAATTGGAACTGATCCAACCATCCTGGAGAATAATTTGAAAGTATGCTCAAATGGCTATAAAACTGTGCATATTTTTTGATCCAACAATACCAGTCTTAAGTCTATAGCCCAAAGAAATAAAAAAGGGAGAAAGGACCACTCTGCATAAAAATATTTGTAACAGCTCTTTTTACGGTGGCAAAGAATTGGAAATTGAGAGGATAACCCATCAATGGGAGAATGGCTGATCAAGTTGTTGTATATATGATTGTAATGACATATTATTGTGCTATAAGAAATAATGAGCGTGCAGGTTTCAGAAAAACCTGGAAAGACTTATATGAACTGATGCAAAATGAAGTGAGCAGAACAAGCAGAATATTGGACACTGTAACAGCAACACCATATAGTGATCAATTGTGAATGACTTTGCTATTCTCAGCAATACAATGATCCAACACAATTCCAAAGGAACCATAATGAAAAGTCCTCTCCACTTCCAGAGAAAGAACTGATGAAGTCTGAATGGAGATCAAAGCATGTTATTTTTCACTTTCTCTGTTTTTGTGGTTATTTTGTCCATTGGGTCTATGTATTCTTTCCCAACACAACTAATATGGTAATAAGATTTGCATGACTGAACATGAATAACCCATACAAAATTGCTTCCTGTCTCAGGGAGGGGGGTGAAGGAGGGAGAGAAAATTTGGAACTCAAAATTTTTAAATGAATGTAAAAAATTGTGTTTACATATAACTGAGGAGAAATAAAATGTTATTGAAAAATCTGTATGTTGTCCTCAGTTTTCGTTCACATAATTTGAATAAAACTTGAGAGTTAGAAGGGACCACAGCAGCCATCTCATCCAATCTGTGCATGAAAGGAATTTCCAGCATAAGAGAGAAATGGTAATTCAGTTTATCCCTGAATACCTCCAAGGAGGGGGAACCTCTTCAAGACCACCCTTTGCACTTTTGGAGAATTCTCATTTTGAGGAAGTTTTTCCTGATGTCAGGCCTAAATTTTCCTCATGTCAGGCCTTTATAACTTCCAACTATTGCTCATGTTTCTGACCTCTGGAGCCAAGAAGAGCAAGTCTAATCCTTTATATACATAACAGACTTTTGATTTTTGATGCTTGATGTCCCAGATTTCTCTGAAACAAAAATTTACAAGGACTCACATACATAAGAGATTTCACTTAACATCTTTCACTTGTTTTCTTTTTGTCTCAAATTTAAATTTGTCCTGGTGTAAAAACCAATCATTAGAAATCATTTCTATATTATATATATAAACTTGCACATCCTCAGCAAGCCAAGTTTATTGTTTAGGAACTCCACAACCCAAAGAAGCTCTTTTCCCAGGGCTGATAACCTTCCTCACACAGATGATTTCCAGGAACCTGGCAAGTTTACAAAATAAGGGGACTTGACAGGGACCCCAGAGGAGGGGCTGATCCTGATGCTCCTGCCTGCCCACCCATGATGTATTCTTCCTCCAGACTGCCACATACTCTGGCAAGTCCACTATTTTCTGTCTTAATTTAGTTTCATTTTCACTGACTGAATTTCCCCTGTATCCTTCTATGGCTACCCACTAGCCAGGATGTCTTTCAGGGTTCCCATAGAGCATCATATATTCTGCACCAGTATCTACCAGAGTTGACATAGTTTGTTTATTTTTTTGGACCCCAGTATATGGTAACTGGCACACGGGGCTTCTGACCACCCTTTATAGCCCTACATCAGAGGCAACCTTGGCCGTCTTACTAAGGGAGGAGAGGAAGGGGTTTCCACTCCATCTACCCTTAGAGCTGCTATGGGCTGTGCTCTTTGACACCACCACCACCACCTCCTGAGGTAGAATAGACTAATGTGTCTGCACACCCTCATACCCCAAGAAGGACTGCTCTGAATGGGTAGAAACAATCTGGATAATGCTTTCACCTCATCCCTTCCTTTCCACACACGGTAATTAATGACCAGTTTTAGGTTTTAATATTAAAACAATAACCTCAAATAACGTAGTTAACTATCTACAACCTTCATAAGTGATAGCCAAATTGTTTTAGCTATAACTTCCTCTTAACTAGAGGCAAAGGTAGAAATATCCAGTTCTCCAAATGGCAGTTACAAAACATTGTAAGACAGGTTTAGCAGGGCTGATAAAATAACATAAGTGGTTTTAAACAATTTTTCCATTTTAACTTTCTTTCAGATGTTACTTTCATAACATCCAAATTATGAACAGTTTCTTGACATACCTGATAGAAAAGTTTACCCTTTTGAACCATTAGTATGTATTTGAAACTTGAAACACACCCAGTACCAGTCAGGTGACTTCAATCCTGTTGAATGCATTTCCAAATTATCTTACACAGAAAATCGGGCATCTCATCACCATTGGCATTGTATACTGGTCACTTCTAATTAATGAACTAATAATAATAGTTAACATTTATAGTGTCTGCTCTCTGCCAGGCATTGTGCACTGAGAATGGGAAAGGAAGAGGTAGAATGGGGTAAATTATCTGACATAAATAGGCAAGAAAGCGATTTTACAGTGGAGGGGAGGAGAGAGGAGGTGGCAGGGAACACTTTTACCTTACTCTCATAAGAAATGCCTCAGAGAGTGAATAACACACACACACATGCACACACACACACACACACACACATACACACAAAGGGTCCAGAAATGTATCTTACTCTACAGAAATGTAGGATGGGAAAGGTAGAGGAGAAGGGTGGGGTGATAGAAGGGAGGACAGATTGGGTGAGGTGGTTGTCAGAAGCAAAACACTTTTTAAGGAGGAACGTGGTGAAAGGAGAGAGAGAATAGAATAAACAAGGGGGGGAACAGGATTGAGGGAAATACAGTTAGCTATCATAACTGGTAAAAAAAAAACATTCTTGAAGCCAAATTCCTCTGATAAAAGCCTCATTTCTCAAGTATATAGGGAAGTGAGTCAAATTTATAGGAATAAGAGCCATTCCCCACCAGATAAATAACCAAAAGATATGATCACTCAGGTTTTCAGATGAAGTAATCAAAGCTATCTATAGGCATATGAAAAAATGCTCTAAATCACTATGCATTGGAGAAATGCAAATTAAAACAATTCTGAGGTACTACCTCATAGGTATTGGCTAAGAGGATAGAAAAGGAAAATGACAATGCTGTAGGGAATACGGGAAAAATAAGACACTAATGCACTATTGGTGGAGTTGTGAACGGCTTCAACCATTCTGTAGAGCAATTTGGAACTATGCATACCCTTTGACCTAGCAATACAACCAACAGGTCTGTAACCTAAAAGAAATTTTTTAAAAAGGGGGGGAACAGACCTATACGTACAAAACTATTTATAGCAGCTTTTTTCTTGGGGCAAATAACTGGAAATTAAAGAGATGTGCTTCAACTGGGGAATGGTTGAATAAGTTGTGGTATATAATTGTGATAGAATGCTATAACTCTGTAAGAAATAATGATCAGGATGGTCTGAGAAAATCCTAGGAAAATTCACATGAACTAATGGAAAATGAAGTGAGTAGAACCAAGAGAACCTGGTACGCAGTTATAGCAACATTATAAGATGATCAGCTGTGAACGACTTAGCTATTTTCAGCAATATAAAGATTCAACACAACTCTGAAGGACTTGTGATGAAAAATGCTATCCATCCCCAGAGAAAGAAGTGATGGTGTCTCAATACAGATGAAAGCAAACTTTTACCTTTAGTTTTCTCAGGGCTTTTTTTTTTGGTTTATGTTTTCTTTTACAACATGACTAATAATGAACTATGTTCTGCATGACTAAACATTTATAGGCTATATCAAATAGCTTGCCTGTTCAGTCGGTGGGGAGTTGAGAGGGAGGAAGGGAGAGGATTTGGAACTCAAAATTTTTAAAATGAAAGATAAAAATTGTTTTCACATGTAATTGGGGAAAAATAAAACACTAAATAAACACTAAATAATAATAACAACAACAACATAAGCAGACCAGTCCACAGACTCTTTATGTAATATGAATTTATTACCCCATGGATGTGGAAAAGGGCAGAAGGGAGTTAGGAAGGGGACTGCACTTCTGTAGAGGAGGGGCCAGGACATGGTTCAAAGACACGTGGGGGCTGGACACAGGGACCAGCCACATAAGGGCCTGGCTGGAACTGAAAGGAAGAACATGCTGGCAAGACAGATACATGAGGGCCGCACAAGGAAACATTCAGGAGAGGACAGATCACATGTGGTGCATACCAGGGACAGACACACAGTACCCTAACGTGGATGGACAAAATAGCAAAGCACAGAAATTAAACTCTTAAGAGGGTGGGCAGACTAAAATGAAGGTCTGCTCTCTCAGCACTGGAGGTCTTAAACCAAGCCCTGATCCAGCAGTGGTGGTGGCCGTCTCTCTGCAGGTTTGTTCTTCTCCTTTCACTTGGAGGATATTTTTTAGCTTTTGCTTTTGGGGGGGATGGTGGTGGTAGGAGGCCACAGAGGACCAACTTGAGGGGCAGGAGCAGAAAGAGATCCCAGTACAGTATGATAAAGTTGACATAGGTGCTTTCTTGGAATTCAGCTTTCTTATGGAGTTCCTTCCATATAGTCCAAGTTGCATAATGCAAATTTACATAAAGCACCATCTGTCTGTATTGCTTTCTATTCCCATTCAGTTTCCTCCAGAGGTCTTTCATATCTAGGTTTACTAAAATTTTATTACTCTTCTTAACTTCTTTCTTATTCATTTTATGATTCAGTTTGTCTAGCTCTCAGAGGAAAAAATTGAGGTGCCCCACTACTACAGTTTTCCTGTCTATTTCTTCCTGTTATTTGTTTAATTTTTCTGTTAATAATTTGAATCGTATGCCATTTCCGAAATACGTTTAGTTTTGACATTACTTCATTGTCTGTCGTTCCTTTGAACAAGAGGTAGTTTCCCTGCTAATTCCTTTTAATAGGGATATTTTTGCTTTTGCTTTGTCTGAGATCATGATTGCTACCCCTCCATGTTTTTACTTCATCTGAAGTAAACAGCGTCTTCTCCAACCCCCCTTTTCACTCTGTAGTTCTCTTTGTTTCAAGTATGTTTCTTGTAAAAAAAAAAAAACAAAAAACAAAGAAACAAACATACATATTTTTGGATACTGGTTTCTAATCCATTTTGTTACCTGATTCCATTTTATGAGTGAGTTCATCTAATTCACAGAGTTAGGAGTACTAACTATGCATTTCCATTCTTCCTATCTTCTTCGTTTTCTCCTTCTCTCTCTCTTTTATTCTGTCTCTCCTCTAATTTCTGTTTTGCATATGACAACTGCATTATTTTATTAGTCGACCCTTTTATCACCACTTTTTCTTTCTCTTTTCCCACTCTCTTACTTACCTCTCGGGTAACATAGATATTATGACCAATTCAGTAAGTATATATAGGGACAGACATAAATATAGATAAAGGTATTTTCCTCTATTAAACCAATTTAGATGTGACTGAAGTTCGAGCATTGGCTACTCCGCCTCTACCATTTTCCACTGCGGGTAAAAGCTCTTTTTTGCACACCTATTTTATGTGAGATTATGTCCTCATTCTTTCTCTTTTTCTGCCTTCTCCCAGGGCATCCATAATATTTGCCTATCCATTTATTTTCCATCATGCCAACCTAAGTGGCTCACTCTCAACCTTCTATGTAGAATCCTTCTACCTCCTCTAATAATGATAACGTTCTTAGAAGATATGTGTATCCTCTTCCCTTATAGGAAAGCACACAATTTAACCTTAATGAGTTGCTTATGATTTCTCTTTTAATGCTTCTATAGAGTTTTGTATTTCAAAGTCATATTTTCTCTTCAGTTCTGGTCTTTTCCTCTGAGTATTTTGATGGCAGATGTGTTTCCCCAGAAAGCAAGCCTGTGGTAAGTAGAATGATCTCAGAGAGTGTGTCTTCAGTCCCAAATGTCTTGTCCGCTGAGTGTTCAGAGTCTAGATGTGCTTCAACAGAGAGCAAGCCTGTAGTAACTGGATGTTCTCAGAAAGACTGTCTCCCACCACAATATCTTTTCCTCTGAGTCTTCTCAGAGCGTGTGTATCTCCACCCATAAGTATTTCATCCACTGAGTATTCTGAGGCTAGATGTGCTTCCCCAGAGAGTAAGCCTGTAGTAACTGGAATGTTCTCAGAGAGACTGTCTCCTGCTGCAAGTATCTTTTCCTCTGTATAGTATTTTAGTTGTGTTGACTGCTTTTGCTCCCTAAAACAAAAAATACCACTTGTCACATGGCATGGCTCTCAGGAGGAGGAGAGGAAGAGGGAGGGATACATGGATACCATCATGTAAGATACTGAAAACATCAATAAAATATTTTTAAAATGAGGTCAAGTATCTAAAGCATATTCATGGAGAAGTGGGCAGGGGAAAGAAAGGGTTTTGGACGTGCAGAGAGATTCCTTCCATCTCTGCAGCCTCAGGATCAGGGCTTGGCTTGAGACCTCCAGCACTGAGAGAGGAGAAATTTGGCTGCTCCATTAATCTGCAGGTCTGGCATCCCCCTGTCAGTCTTCTGTCCACTCCCGCTCGGGGTACTGCGTGTCTTTCTTCAGTCCATGTGTCACCTCTCCTTTTCTGTGTGCGGCCATGTCCAGCGATCACATATCTGTCCTCCACTTGCTCTTCCTCTCAGTTCTGGCCAGACCATCATATGGCTGGCCCCAATACCCGCCTGATCCTCTTCCTGATCTTGCTTCTCTGTCCCCAGCCCCCATGAGTCCTTGAACTGTCTCTGGTCCCCTCCCTTCACAGGCATGTGACCCCCTTCCTGCCTCCCTCCCTCCCTCTTAATCACGTCTGTGGGCAAATTCACATTACTTCAAAATCCTTCTACTTACAGGCCTGCCCAATGGTCCACTTACACAAAACAAGAATGGCCTGTACTTGATGGAAAAAAAAACAAACAAGCAAAAACCAGATGGCATAAGTGGAAAGCAATTTGGGAGAAATTGGATAGGAGATCAGCACCTCACGCCAAGTATCAAATTAAATTATAAGGGAATACATGAGTTAGATATGATAGTTAAAATAATACAGTAATAAGTGATGAAAATTATAAATAAGAGATATAAATATGATCATTAATAATACTCTAGCTTAGACCTACAACTCACTAATTTATTCATTCTATAGCTATACATTAAGCTCCTCCTTTGTGCTGGGCACAGAGAAAGACAGGTGGCCTAATTAAGCAATCAGCATTTCTGAAGTACTCTTTAAGAGGTACACTGCTAGGCTGTGGAGATGCAAACACTAGTGAGGACACAGTCCAGACCAAGAATGTCCTTGACAACTACTTGTATCCACATAATGACCTTGACAACACCTTGTATCCAGAGCCCCTGAACTGACCAATCACACTCCAGCCCCTAACTAATAATGGACCACAAAACCATGCAGTACCTACCACTGCTTGCCCTAAAGTAACCTTAGAACAAATTAACATGCCACCTTTTCCATCAGCCAATTCTAGTCACCCTTACCCTATAAAAGAACCACTGTCATCCCAGCTGGGGCTGCTCCTGACTTCCTTAAGGAGAAAAGCCCACTGGGGGCAGTAATCCCCAATAAATGCCCTTGCTCATTTTGGAGACAGCCTGAGCAAAAACTTTTGAGACAACACTGCGACACAAGCCTTGCCTCCCAATAGTCCCTAACCACTAGAAGCTTACCTTCTAATGAGACAGAAAATAAATAAAAGTATATGGAGAATAAATGCAAATAAAGGCAAAGTACAGGGCAGTCTGGGAGCCAGGCCACTAGGAGCTGGAAACAAGAAAGGCTTCATGGAATAGGCAATGTTTGAACTGTGTCTGGATGGAAGAGAGGGATTCTCTGATCCCTAAGAATAGAGGGCCAGCTTCAGGGTGAGAAGGGCTCAGAGTTCAAGTCCTGAATTGGAACCATGCTAGCAGCATGACCACAGTCAAGTCACCTAACCTCTTAGTGACCCAGACACCACTGTAAGATCACAGACACATTCACATGGGCTGTCAGTCTTACTGAGGAGACAAAAAGATAAAGGGGTGCTTGACTAGGCACACTCTGACTTGCCCTTGCCCAAGGTCACATAACTAGGAAATGCCTGAGGCTGGATTTGAACTCACATCTTCCTAACTCCAGGCCTAGTGCTCTTACCAATGAACCACCTAGATGGAGGGATTCAGAGATCCCAGAAGACTGGGGCCAAGCCACTGTCCAGGAGGCTGCCTTGAGGCCAGGGAAGGAAGGATAAGAAGAGTGCTCATTCTCAGTAAGCAGAAGTTCTACAAGTGCTCAGTCCCTTCTAAATTCACCACCCACCCTGGGGAAAAGCTCTAGTTGTCCTACCTGAATTAGGAACTCCCCTATTTGCTTTATGTACAGTGGGTGCAAGGGTCTGGGAGTGGGACCTATAATCACAAAGAGAATGTAAACTACCTTTAATGTAGGCAGCAAGGGAAGCTTCAACTATCCCATGGGAAAAGTTGGAAGCTGTCTGGACACCCCATTGCCTATACAGACTTCTAGGTCACAGTTCAAGGGCAGAGAGGAGAACTTTCTGGCAAGAGGGAACAGGGACCCTGAGGAGCAGGATCCATTTCATTCCCAAGGGATAAGTGGTTTTTCCTAGGCAATGCAAGAGCACAGACCAGGAAAGCAGTGGCCAAACCTCTCCCCAAATCACATCACTTTGGAACCATCAAAAACTGTCAAACTCCCAGAACTAGCTCTAAAACAGATGAACCACTGGGTAACTTGATTAACAAAAAGAAAGAAGAAAACCAAATTACTGGTCTCAAAAATGAAAGAGTAAATCCATAACCAATGATGATGAAATTAAAGCAATGCTAATGAGTTATCTTGCCCAATCATATGCCAGTAAAACTGACAATCTATGTGACATGAATGAATAATTACAAAAACATAAGCTGCCCAGGTTAAAAGAAGAGGAAACAGAATACATAAATAACTATCTTAAAGGAAAAACAATTGAACAAGGCATACATGAGTTTCCTAGGAAAAAATTCCTAGGACCAGATCAACTGTGAAAGTGAATTATAGGGGGCAGCTAGATGGTGCAGTGAATAGAGCACCGGCCCTGGATTCAGGGTGACCTGAGTTCAAATCGGGCCTCAGACACATAACACTTATTAGCTGTGTGACCCTGGGTAAGTCACTTAACCCCAGTACCTAACAAAAAAAAAATCAAAAACAAACAAAAAAAAAGAAAGTGAATTCTACTAAACATTTAAAAAAAAACGTTTCCTCCCAATACTATATAAACTACTGGAAACAAGAAGTAAAGAAGGAATCCTATCAAATGCCTTTTATGGCACAAACATGTTTGTGATACCTAAATAAGAGTGTAGGGATATATAAAAACTAAAACCTTATTGGAGGAGCTGTGAAATGACATATCCATTTTGAAAAGTAATTGGCAATTCTGCAAAGGAAAATATCCAAAGCCTATAAAACAAAGACTGCATTACACCCCAATGAAGCAGCTAATAAAAATGTCCCGATATATTCTAAAATACTTATAATAACACTTTTTGTGATAGCTATGATTTGGAAACAAAGTAGATGCTCATCAACTGGGGAATGGCTAAACAAGACGTGGAACAAGACAAGAACATGAAAGGCATGGAATACTGTTCCCATGCAAGAAGAAATGATGTTTGTGATGAGTACAGAGAAATACGGAAAAACCATTGTGAACTGATGCAAAGTGAATTAAGCCGAGTCCAAAAAAAAAAACCCCCAAACCGGTATATATACTGGGTAACTACAACTGAATTGGAAAGAATGGCACAGCAAAAATTTAAAAGTACCTCTAACAAGATATCAAAGATGAAGTGGGACTGAAAAGGAAACGTGAGAAGACACCATCACCTTACCCCATCCAATAGGTGAGAGGTCCACAGTTGTTACACATTGCACATCTTTTCTAAAAGGCATCAATCAGTTGCACTCACTTTTCTTTTCCTCCCTACAACAAGAAATATGATTCGTTACATGGCATGGCTCTTGAGGATAGGGAGAGGGAGGATAGATGGGATACCCTGATGACCTAAGAAATAGAAAACATAAAAAAAATTCAGAACGAGGTCAAATATCTTAAGGGAAATAATGGAGGAGGTGGAAGGAGGAAAGAAAGGGGTTTAGGTTAGTGATTATCGGGAGCAGATCCAAATGATATTACAAATCTGTCATTATGAAAACAACTGTTGTTGTTGTTTAATCCTGTCTGACTTTTTCTAATCTCATTTGGGCTTTTCTTGGCAAAGATACTGAAGTGGTTTGCCATTTCCTTCTGTGGCTCACTTGACAGATGAGAACCTGAGGGAAACAGGGTGAAGTGACATGTCCAGGGTCACACAGCTAGTAAGTGTCTGAGACCATATTTCAACTCAAGGACATGATTCCTCTGGACTCCAGGCCCAGCAGAATACCTAGCTGCCAAGAAAACAATTTCAACTTTTTACAAATTGAAAAGTTGATCAGTGGAAAAGATTAGATATGACATGTACAGAAGCCAACAAATACAATAAAATAGTTTTTAATGAATTCAAAGGCAGTAATTGGGGGAGAGGGAAGACACTATTTGGTTAAAAAAAAAGACGGCATAAGGGAAAAGCAGTTTGTCAGAAATTTGATAGGTCATCAACACCTCTCACCACCTATTAAATTAAACTACAAATGAATATATGAACTAGGTATAAAAAGGGAATCAATAGCAAATTAGAGGAGTGAGGAGGAAATTACTTTTCACATTGATGGATAGGGCAAGAGGTTATGGCAGAAAGAAGAATAGAGAGAATCACAGAAAATAAAGTGGATGATTCTGCTTCTATAAAGTTGAAATGCTTCTGCACAAACAGATCAAATGTAGTTAAAAAGAGAAAGGTAACAGTTAAGTGAGGAAAAGATCCTTGCAGTAAAGATCTCTAAGGTCTGTTGCATATGCAAGATACAGAAGGAACTGATTTCAATTTCTAAGATTAAGAACCATTCTCTAACAGGTCAAAGGACAGGGATGTTTTCAAAGGAAGAAATCCAAGCTATCAATAGCCCTGGGACAAAATGCTCCAAATCCCTTATGATGAGAGAAGTGTACACTAAAACAACTCTCTTCTTTCAGGCTGTAAATTGTAGAGATCTACAGGTTCAGGAACAGTCCCCTCTTTCTGTTCCGCAAGAAGGTACATGGATGAAACGCTCCATTCACCAGGCCCTGATGGAAACCAGAACAAAAACCCAATATACCATTAAAGTAAACCACACCTGACAAAAGACGTGACAAGGAGAAGGGGAGGGGAAGAGTTCCTAGACTGTATCCTCTCTCCCCAGCATAAAGGCCAAGCCAAGGATAGGAAGAAGGGAGGAAGTGAAGAAGAACGGATGGAAATATCCACCTGAGTAGGGGAGGGAGGGAATGTCCCCCAAATCTTCTCCCTGCTGACCTCCACCCCACTTCATCTCACCACCAGCCAAGCCCCAGACTTCCAGACAAAGGGCTAGGCAGGCAGGAAGCCCCAGGTAGAAGCAGCCCTGGGGAGCAGGCACAGAAGCACCCACCCACACAGGCACACTGCTCCTGCTGTCACACACAGGCACACACAGATTATCCTACCTACATACACAACACAGGCATAAACAAAAATACTGATACTCCCAGGATCTTCCACCCACCTTTACACACATCCTCCCGAGCACTAATTGGGGAAGGTCTAGGGTCCGATTTATGAAAAGGTGGGGGGTGGGGAAGAGAAGGGAAGAGAAGGAGAAGAAAGGGAGAAGCTGAGGCAGGAGCAGGGGAGGGGGCACTTACCTGACTCACAGACATTGTAGGCATTAGTAGGACCCTTAGGATCCGTCAGTCTGGAAGACGGGGGTAAAGGAGGGGACGGGCATGGAGGGGAAAGGGAAGGTAAGTGGATGAGGGGCAAGCAGACTTCTAGCTGCCCATCCGACTCACGTTCTCCTCCAGAGACAAAGAAACTCACACTTAATAGAAGGCAGAAGCCTCTCCACCTGTACCTCGAACTAGTGATGTCACTGCAGGGCGGGGCTAGCCTCCTCCAGAGCAAAGAGAGAAGGGAGGAGAGAGGGGAGAGGTTACTTATATCTGATCCAGAGTAGTGAGGGCCACCCCAGACACTTCTCTCTGCCCCCATCACCCAAACTGGCTACGGGACGGGGCCGCAGGCACATCTTCCATCTGGAAGTGGCCCCGGGGCTGACCAGGGTCCCAGGTTCCAGAGGGCAGGCTGCTGAGGCTGTGATGGGTGGCACCAACTGAGCTCAGGCTTGGAGTTCTTGAGAGTTGGCGGCTTTAGAGAAACTGAGAAGGGGAGGACAAAGAGGGTACGGGAAGGTGGAGAGAGGGGTGCCCTGGGCTCCACAAAAGGGAAGAGCACAGTAGCTGCAGCAGCATCTGCAAACCAGTAGTGAATGTGACTAGGATTCCTACCAACCCCCAGGGCAGAGAAAGAAAGCGTGTGTGTGTGTGTGTGTGTGTGTGTGTGTGTGTGTGTGTGTGTGAATGGGGGGGAGGTCTAAGGAAAGGGCTTGGCTCAGCCTCATTTCTCTCTGGAAGAAGAGAGAAAGATCTGGACAGGGGAGGGGGTGAGGGAGAGTGGAGCACCAAGGGAGGCAGCGTGTCTATCCCCGCTATTCACGTGTGGGTGCCCTCAGCTAAATCCTATATAACATAAACGTTTCAGAGCCTGGACAACAGGGAGCCACACCCTCCTTTCCAAACCAGTCTCCTCCACAAATGGGCCTCATACATTTCTTTCTTTCTTTCTTTCTTTCTTTCTTTCTTTCTTTCTTTCTTTCTTTCTTTCTTTCTTTCTTTCTTTCTTTCTTTCTTTCTTTCTTTCTTTCTCTCTTTCTCTCTTTCTCTCTTTCTTTCTTTCTTTCTTTCTTTCTTTCTTTCTTTCTTCTTTCTTTCTTTCTTATGCAGTTGGGGGTTTAAGTAACTTGCCTAGTTTCACAAAGCTAGTAAGTGTCAAGTGTTTGGTCTGAGGCCGGATTTGAACTCAGATCCTCCTGACTTCAGGGCCAGGGCTCTATCCACTGTGCCACCTAGCTGCCCCTCATACATTTCTTTCTAAAACTCTTTCAGATTTGAGGGTTTATTCTCTCCAATACCAGCCGCCCTCCCATTAGTGAATTGGCACAGTGGAGAGATACCTGGAATTGGAGGCACAAGACCTAGATTGAAGGTCTGCCTTACTCATTTGTGGCCATGGGCAAACCACTTAAACTCTCTAAACCTCACTTTTCGTATCTGTAAAATGGGGGTGATAAATACCTAGCTAAGTAAGTTACAGGGTGGTTGTAAGGTTTAAAGGAGATGTTTTGCAAATGGCTTTCCAAACCACGAAGCACTATAGAAGCGTTTCTTCTTCTTCTTATCATTATTGTTCATCTCTGTTAGATTTTTGATGCAGTTTATCATGCCATTGATTCTTTTCTGTTCAATATTCTTCAGATCATTGCACAGAATTACTGTCTTTTGTAACTCAATAAAAGTATTGGGATGTTAATTCATCTGCTTAAGGCTCCAGGAGTACATCTTTAGGACAATTCTAGGAGGAGACAGGATTGTGGGGGTCACATGTTCTTCATGCTGTTCCCATATGGTTTTCAGTTCTTCCCCTAGGTCTCTATATGTTGTAAGCTTTTCATCCATGCAGCTTAGAGATTAGGAACAGTTGCTATGCTATTGAAAACATCATTCTTGATTTTTAATGCTAAATGAAGTGTTACGTCTTTGTGTTCCACAAAAAACTTGTTTGATATGGACTTTGAGAACATCCTTCAGTCCTTTCCTTCCTTTTAAATGAGGAAGTGTGGACCTCTGTGCTTCTTCATCATGTAGATTTTTCTTAGCATCCTTGGAAAGTGTCTGGTTTTGTCCATTGTTGTAGAACTAGGAGAGGGCCTTTCTACACTAGGCCCTATCTAAGAGGGTGGCTGCTTTAAGAAGGCTATCTTCTGGAGTGGGACTGGGAAGCAGGAATGCTCTCCCTAATTTGGCAGGCAGAGGGTCCTAAGGGATGGTTGGATGAGTCTGAGAGTTCCAGGCAAGGCTGTAGCCTGTGAGGTGGTATTGGGATTACTGTGGTTATGTCCATATGAAACAAGTGCCGTATGGAGCTCTAGCCAAGGTAGGCTTCCCCATGGAAAAGCTCTCTAAGCACACTCAGCAGTCACCCAAGATTTTCGTTTCACCCAGATAGACTTCTTTCAGGAACAGAGAGAAGGGATTCTCACTAAAATACCAAGATTTGCTGAAGGTCTTTAGCTAGGAGTTCCCTCGTGTTTGTGTTGCCCCATAAGCTAGCTACTGGCGACTTCCCCTCCATTAAGAAGGGGTTCAATTGGTTTCCTTAAAGGGCGTCAATGAAACTTTTTTCATTTAGGGGTTAAGTTAGTGCTATCACTGTGGATACCCAAAGGCCAGAGTATACACCGAGTAAACATACATAGTATAAGAGAGGTCGAAATAAGGTATTCTGGAAGGTAAAAGAACTTGGATTTCAACCAAGAATCAACTACCCAGTAAAACTGAATATAATCTTTCAGGGGGCCAAATGGACATTCAAACATTCATCTTGAGAAAAAAAAACAGAGCTGAAGAGAAAATTCAGTTTCCAAATACAAGACTCAAGAGAGGCATAAAAAGGTAAACAGGAAAGCAAGAATGTAAATTATTCACTATGTTATTTACATCCCTGTGCGGGGACGATACTTGTAACTCTTAATAATTATATCGCTATTAGGACAGTTAGAAAGAGCTTACAGTAACGAAGTGTGTGAGTATAAGTTGACTTTGATGGGATGATATGATGAGATGAGTACAGAGAACTATGTAAAGATCTTTGTGAAGTGATGCAAAGTGAATTGAGCAGAGCCAAGAAAACAGAATATATAGTAATTTCAGTTAGAAGGGTCAATGGATGGATCTTTTAGTTTTGGGAAAACCAGAGCTTTTTTACAGACACATGAGAAGAGGCCAAAAAAGAGGAGAGTGAAGAAGAATAGGGCTACCTCTTCTTATGTGATAGAGGAAGGAGGAAGAGAGTGGTAATGATGATAAGAAATTTTGAAAAACAGAGGGAATAGAGTGAGTTCACATCATCTGGCTTCAATTTTCTCACTGAAATAGGCAGCTAGGTAATCTGTAAGTGAAGCATAATAATGAGATTAGGGGAAAGAGGAGAGAAGAGGTTGACACAAATATAGAAATTTACATTATCCCTCTTAAACTTCATCTTATATGATGTGGTAAATCATTGTAGCCTGTCAAGACCTTTTTGGTACCTGATTCTACTGCCCAACCTGTCCACTACCCTTTTACGTTATCTTCAAATTTGAGAAGCATTTCATCTATCTCTTCTTCTGACTCACTAATAAAAATATTAAACAACAAAAAAACCTTTTCAATTCGATGTAATCACAATCACTCATTTTGCACTTCATAATGTTCTCTGTGTCTTGTTGAGTCATAAATTCTTCCCTTCTCCATAGATCTGATAGGTAAACCATTCCTTGCTCTCCGATTTTTCTTATAGCATCAGTCTTTGTATCTAAATCATGTACCTGTTTGGACTTTATTTGGTTTGTGATGGTGTATGGTGTAAGATGTTGGTCTTTGCCTCGTTTCTGTCATGCTATTTTCCAGTGTTCCAGCAGTTTTTGTTAAATAGTGAGTTCTTATCCTAGATGCTGGGTCTTAGGGTTTATAAAAGAGTAGATCACTACAGTCATTGACTGCTGTGTCTTCCATACTAAATTACTCCACTGATCCACCTCTCTATTTGTTAACCAGTACCAAGTAGTTTTGTTGATTGTTGCTTTATAATACAGTGTAAGATCTGGTATGGCTAGGCCACCTTCTCTAGCATTTCTTTTCATTAGTTCCCTTGATATTTGGTGTTGAGGGCAAGAGCTGAAGAGTCTAATATGGGATAAGGAATTTAGGTTAGAGCTTGATTATTTCCTTTTCCTACACATAAGGGCTCAATTATTCAGAATATTTGGCTCTCCAATTTCCTGTGCCTGGAAGGTGTTAGAATACTCTGCCCATTGAACCTTTATGGCTAGCCTGTGTGAACAATTAAGGATGCGCAGAAGGGTTAGGATTAGTCACATAAGAATCGTGGGAACGCCTCGGGGATGATTGTTAGCTTTCACTATATAAACCAGACCCTCAGAATAATAAACGGCTCAGTCTTTCACTGACCTGCCTGGCCCACGTTTCTTCATTGAACTCTCCTCCATTTAATGCAACCCTTAGTCATGGAAGACAATTCGAGACCTTTCATTCTTCTAGATGAATCTTGTTATTATTTTTTTCTAGCTCTATAAAATAACTTTTTTCACAGTTTGGTATATGTAGAAATGAATTTAGGCAGAATTGTCATTTTTATTATATTAGCTTTACATACCCATGAGCAACTGATGTTTTTCCAATTATTTAGATCTGTCTTTATTCTTTTGAAAAGTGTTTTGTAATTGTGTTCTTATAGTTCCTGAGTTTGTTTTGGCAGGTAGGCTCCCAGATATTTTTGTAATGTCTACAGTAACATTAAGTAAAAAATTTTCTTTCTATCTCTTGCTGTTGGGATTTGTTAGTAATATATAGAAATGCTGATGGTTTATGAGCGTTTATTTTATACCCTGCAACTTTGCTACATTTGTTTGTTATTTCAAGTAGTTTTTTACTTGATTCTGTAGGATTCTCATCATGTCCTCTGCAAAGAGTGATAGCTTTGTTTCTTCTTTGCCTATTCTAATACCTTCAATTTCTTTCTCTTCTCTTACTGCTAATGCTAACATTTCTAGTACAATATTGAATAATAGTGGTGATAATGGACATTGTTGGTTCACCCAGTCCCTAATCCAGCTTTCCTGGAGAGCTTCCTTGCTTTATCTGAAAACTGCCTTTCATCTCCTTTGTCCTCTCTTCTAGGAGATCAGGTCTTTCCTGCCCTCCCCCACCCCACGGCAATGGAGGCAGAGTAGCTTCATCCACTGAAGGCCCCGCCCCAGCCCCATGGCTCTGCTTTCAGTAGAAGACAAGCTGGGGGGCTGGGGAGGGGGCTCACAGGGTAGGATGTCTCCCCACCTACTCCTGCCTTGCTCCAGAGAAAGCATGGTTACCCCCATTTAGCTAATGTTTCCCTTACAGTGAAGTGGGTGGAAGAAATGTTGTTTGAAAAGGTGAAGGGTAGAGGAGAGCTGGTAGTCCACAGAGCAGGGCTTCCAGAAGAGCAGCAGCAATGGGCCACATGATGGCCTAGAAGGGATGCAGTAACTCGGAAATAGAGGAAGAGGAGTAGGAGGAGGAAGCAGTAGGCTGGCCTTTCCACCGAAGGCTAGGAGAATGGCTGGACGAAACTAGGGAGCCAGGGCAACGGGGTGATA
>NW_027556171.1:0-18710 GCF_003287225.1 Phascolarctos cinereus | reverse complement strand
CCATTTTCCGACCAGTATCACATAAAGACAGACAAACCCTCCCACATCCCAGAGAGTTTTCCCTGGACATACAGAAGAACGGATTGAGAGAATCCTCCAACCTCCTTTCGAACAAATGACAACTGAAAACATGATTTTGAAAGGTCAAGTCAGTTCCTGGAATGCTCTAATTGATGCCCAAGCCTAATCAGAGCTTACATTGTTAGAGCTTCCCCAAGTTGACCAAGCTATGGCAAAGTGTCAGTCACCACCAAGAGTACTCCTGTCTACTTTCCTCCCTCATGCCAGCCCTGTCCCCTTCCCACTCCTGGCCTGTCTGGGTCCACACCCATGAGCAAAAAGTCTGGCAAAAAGAATACCAGGGATTGCTGCCAAGTGTGGTCCAAGCACCACATTATCAGAATTGTGGGGCCATGTTAGACTGTTTCCCTAAGGGGCTATGCATCTTCCAGATGCTCTCTGCCCTGGGACCTCACTGTGCCTGAAGTTAAGGAAACAATTCAAATTTGGTAAGGAAGGAAGTAAATCCATAACACTGAATTTATCAAAAGCAAGCCTTTACTCAAATTGTGTGTGCAAGGACAACCCGGGGCTGGAATTTAGATTAGACCATCTCTCTCCATAGAGTAACATTCACAAAAATATTTTTATACATTCCAAGAGAATAAAGACTATATTTTACTACTATTAACAGTTTTCAGAGGAAAAAACAAACATGCAATTTAATTCTGACAAATAGGACAAAAATCAATAAATATTTATTAAGCACCTATTCCATGCTGCCCCATGCTTAGTATCCTCAGGACACCAAGAAGGGCAGGTACAGTTAATGCCTGTCCAATAAGGAAATAAAACCAAGGTGCATTCTATGTTTCAGATAACACTCCACAGTTCAGACCTCACTCTGTTGCCCCCTTATGGATCAATGCCTAATCGCTTCATTAAAAATATGCACTTTACTACCAAAAAATTATTTTATAGAGTTACAAAAAATAATAACAAGATTCATTTGCAAAAACAAAAGGTCCAGAATATCAAAGGAACTAATGAAAAGAAATGCAGGGGAAGGTGGCCTAGCAATTCCAGATCTTAAATTGTATTATAAAGCAGCAATCATCAAAACTGCCTGGTACTGGCTAAGAAATAGGGAGGTGGATCAGTGGAATACGTTAAATATGCAAGACACAGTAGTCAATGACTGTACTAATCTATTATTTGATAAACCCAAACACCCCAGCTTCTAGGATAAGAACCCACTCTTTAAAAAAAATGCGGGAAAACTGGAAAAGAGTATGGCAGAAACTAGGCATAGACCCACATCTCACACCATATACCAAAATAAAGTCAAAATGGGTTCAGGACTTAGATATAAAGGCTGATACCATAAGTAAACTGGGAGAACAAGGAATACTTTATCTACCAGATCTATGGAGAACAGAACAATTCATGATCATTCAGGAGATAGAGAACATTATGAAAAGAAAAATGGATCATTTTGATTACATTAAATTGAAAAGTTTTTGCACAAACAAAGCCAACACAACTAAGATTACAAGGAAGGTAGAAAATTGGGAAAGAATTTTTACAACCACTCTCTCTGATAAAGGCCTCATTTCTAAAATATATAGAGAATTAGGACAAATTTATAAAAACACAAGCCATTTCCCAGTTGATAAATGGTCAAAGGATGCGAACAGACAGTTCTCAGATGAAGAAATTAAAGACATCTATAGTCATATGAAAAAATGCTCTAAATCGTTATTGATTAGAGAAATGCAAATCAAAACAACTCTGAGGTACCACATCACACCTATCAGATTGGCCAACATGACAAAACAGGAAATGATAAATGTTGGAGAAGATGTGGGAAAATTGGAACACTAATACATTGTTGGTGGAGTTGTGAAATGATCCCACCATTTTGGAGAACAATTTGGAACTATGCCCAAAGGGCTACAAAAATGTGCGTACCCTTTAATCCAGCAATAGCACTTCTAGGGCTATATCCCAAAGAGATCAAACAAATGGGAAAAGGACCCACACGTACAAAAATATTCATAGCAGCTCTTTTTGTGGTGGCAAAGAATTGGAAATGGAGAGGATGCCCATCCATTGGGGAATGGCTGAGCAAGTTGTGGTATATGAATTCAATGGAATACTATTGTGCTATAAGAAATGATGAACAGGCTGACTTCAGAAAAACCTGGAAAGACTTATATGGTCTAATGCTGAGTGAAGTAAGCAGAACCAACAGAACTTTGTACACAATAACAGCCACATTATGTGATGACTAAGATTGTTCAACTGAACCCTTCTCAGCATTATGAGGATATAAGACATCTCCAGAGGCCTCGGGATGGAAAATGCTGTCCACATCCAAAGAAAGAACTATGGAAGTCGACTCGCTATCATTCAACCTTCTGTTGAGTTTTGTTTCACCTTTCTGATGGTTCCTCCTGTTGGTTTTAATTTTTACTCACACCTTCACTAATGTGAAAATATGTTTAATGGGTATGTAAACGTAAAGCCTATATCAGATTGTGCACCGTCTTGGGGAGGGTGGGGGGGAGGAAGGGGGAGAAAAATTTTCAACTCAAAAGCATATGGAAGTGATTGTTGATAAATCAAAATAAATTAATAAAATTTTAAAAAATAAAAATAAAAATATGCCCTTTCTATTTATTTGTTATTTTACTATCACTAAACTTTTAAACACACATCTGTATGACACATGCCTAAGGCTCTGACTCTCTGGGATTTGTCTGTGACCAGGCTCCCTTAAGCCATACCAAAATGTTTATTCTGCATCATTAACATTTTCTCCACCAGAAGTGCCTCCACTCAAGCAGTTAGGTGGGTCAGCAGATTCAAATTCAGCCTCAGACTTTTACTAGCTGTGTGGCCCTAGACAAGTCACTTAATATTTGCCTCAGTTTCTCAACTGTAAAATGGGGAAAATAACAGCGACTACCTTCTAGGGTTGTGAGACGATCAAATAAGATATTTGTAAAGCACAAGGCAAAATGCCTGGCATTTAATAATTGAAATAGATAGGTACATACATGAAGCAGTAGAGATAGATAGACAGACAGAGATGATAGATAGATAGATAGATAGATAGATAGATAGATAGATAGACAGATATAGAGATAGATCGATGGATGGATGAATTGATTGATAGATAGACACAGACAGACACATAGAGACAGATAGAGAGAGAGAGAGATGATGATTATGACGATGATGATGGATAGATAGATAGATAGATAGATAGATAGATATACACATAGATCGATGGATGGATGGATGGATGAATGGATTGATGTACACAGACAGACACACAGAGACAGAGAGAGAGAGAGAGAGAGAGAGAGAGAGAGAGAGAGAGAGAGAGAGAAAGATATGATGGATAGATAGACAGATAGATGAGAGAGACAGATGATGGATAGACAGATAGACAGACAGACAGACAGACAGACAGAAGATAGATAGATAGATAGATAGATAGATAGATAGATACAGAGAATGTTTATTCCCTTCTATTGCTTTTTTAAATCTAGACAATCAACAGAACAATAAACCAAGTGTGCATTTGTCCTATTTGCCTATTTCATATCTGTCAATGCTCATATTGAAAATACAACAATCTGTTCTTGCAACGCAGTTCAATCTAGTTCCAACATTTACCTCTGACCCAGGCTCAGACTCCCTGGGACCTGCATGTGGCCAGGCTCCTTCTAGAGGCAGCTGCATGACCTACCTACCTAAGCCTGCTTCTTGTGCCCAGTTTTGGTGAAATACCCTCCAGAAATAGCCCTGTGACCTAAGTCCTGACTCCTAGAAGCATCCATTCTACTGGGTATATACAATACAGAGTGATTGACCTAGATATAGTACGCAAGTAACCAAATACAGAGCCATGATATGGAAGTCCAAACGAAAGTGAGCTCAGGAAGATAGGACCTGGGCTGTGCATTGAAGAAGGCTGGGAATAATCTACAGCCAAACCAAAGAGGGAGTGTGGTCTGAATGGAGTGCCTTCTCATCCAAAGAACTGGAGGTAGCTGGAATGGATGCCCAAGGGACATCGAGGCAGAAATTCTCAGGGTGATTCCCCTTCCCCCAAGTCTCAGTCTCTAATTACTCTTTCTCTCTTACATGTGTGAGGCTTAAGGAAGCTGTAGAAAATTATGAAACTCTGCTGCCTGGGCCCATTGGACCTCCCTGAAGCAAGACTATCCTTCTATACCCCCTCCTTAACTACCATCCTACTCTCCACAATCCTTCCTCAAACCCCCTCTGGCCTCTCATCTCTTCACCCTCTCACCTGGCAACTTTGCCTCATATTCACTGAAATAACTGAGGGTATGTGCTGAGAGCTCCCTCCTCCCTGCTGCTCTCATCTCATATCCCCTAGATGCCTTCCTTCTCTCTCCTTCATCCTATCTCATGTAACATGAAGCCCTTCTCCTTGCCAAGGCAAACCCCTGCCTGAACAAGTGAATCTTATTCTATCCCATATTCTCCAGCAGTTTGCTCCCTCCATCACGCCCACTCACTTCCTCACCTTTGATCTCTCCCTGTCTGCTGCTGCTTCCCAGCTGCCTACAAACACACCCATGTCTCATCCTCAAAAACTCTTCACTGTCCATCCCTGCTAGCTACCATCACATATGTCTTCCCTTTGGGGGCTAAACTCAAGAAAGCCTTCTATAATTGGTATTCATTCCTCTTCTCTCACTTCCTTCTTAATGCTCTGAAGGCTGACTTCTGACCTAATCTTCAACAAAACTTGGCCTCTCCAAAGTTACCAATGATCTAATTGCCAAACCCAATGGTCTTTTCTCCATTCTCATCTTTCCTGACCTCTTTCAACCTTTGACACTCTCCATCACCTTCTCCTTTCCACTCTCTTCTCTCTAGGCTTTCAGGATGCCTTTCTCTCCTGCTTCTCCTCCTCCTTGTTAGACTGTTCCTTCTCATTCTCCTTTGCTGGATCTCTGTCTGGGTCATGCCATCCAACTGGAGGTGTCCCGAAAGATTCTGCCCTGGACCTTTTCTTCTCCCTCTATACTACATCACTTGGTGATCTCATCACCTCCTATAGAACAGGGGTGGGGAACCTGTGGCCTCAAGGCCACATGTGGCCCTCCAGGTCCTTTGGTGCAGCTTTTGGCTGAGTCTAAGTTTTATAGAACACATCCTTTTATTAAAGGGATTTGTTCTGTGAAGTTTGGATTCAGTTAAAGGGTTGCACTTGAGGACCTCTCCACCCCTGCTGTACAGTTATGTCTATGCTGATGATTCTCAAATGTACCTGTGCAGTCCTAATCCCTCTCCAGTCTGTCATCTCCATCTGCCTGTTAGACGTCTCAAACTGGATGTCCAATAAATGTCTTAGACTCAACATGTCTGAGATGGAACTCGTTATCTTTTCAAACCTCAAACCCTTCATTCCACCTCTCTTCCTACTCACCTATTACAGTCTAGGGTACTCTCATCTTCCTGGTCCCCCGGGCTCACAACGTAGGTGTTATCCTGGTCTCCTCACTAGCCCTCAACCCTCCCCATATCCAATCTGTTACTAAGGCCTGTTGATTTCATCTTTGTACCATCTCTTGAATACACCTCCTTTTGTCTTCTCTGACACTGACGTGGCCCTGGTGTGGACCCTCCTCACTTCATGCCTGGACTATTGCAATAGCTGCTGGTGGATTTGCCTGCCTCTAGCCTCTCTCCACTTCACTCCATCCTCCATTCAGTCACCAAAGTGATTTTCCTAAAACACAGATCTGACTATACCATGCCCATACTCAATAAGCTTCAGTGGCCCTCTACTGCATCTTGGATCAAATACAAAATCCTCTGACATCCAAAGCCCTGAATAACCTGGCCCCACACACACCTTACTCTTCTGTCCAGTGGCATTGGCCTCCTGGCTGTTCTCAAATAAAACCCTCCATCTCTTGCACCAGACATTCTCTTTGGCTGTCCCCCATGCCAGGAATGCTCTTCCTCTTCATCTCTGCCTCCTGGCTATCCTAACTGCCTTCAGATCCTAGCTAAAATCCCACCTTCTACAGGAAATCTCTCCAGATAAGCCTGACTTCTAGTACAAGTAGGAGATGGTGTGGGGGATAGAGACCTGACCCCTGGAATTGGGAATCTTTGACTTCAAACTTAGTCTCATTTCCTGTGTCACCTGGAGCAAATCACTTAACCTATATATTTACTTCCAATTCTTCATCTGTAAATGGGTGTAACAGTACATACCTCCCAGGATGTGGGGGAGGAGCAAATGGAGATATATTTGTAAAGACCCTGGCAAATTGCCAGTGATATATAAATGCCCACTGTCATTATTGGTGCTTTTCCTCTGCTGATAATTTCCAATTTCTCCTAAGTTTATTTGTACATAAGTGTTTTCCTCCCTTCAACCCTCATTAGGCTAGGCGCTCTTCCAGGGCTGGGAGTGTACCCAGGGTTTAGGTCAGTGCCTGGCACATATTAGATGCTTCATAAATGCGTGCTAGCTGTTATTTTCACATTTTTGTTTTAGAGTAACATAGGCATGAAGGGGTGTCCTCACTGGGGTTGGACACCGAACTCGGGAGCTCCTGTACCTGGCCCTGTCCTACTGGACAGAAGAAAGGCCAACCACATATAGCTCCGTGCCTTCCCACGACTTCAAGCTCAGGGCCCAGAAAGAATAAGTGATGTTAAAGTTCAAGATTAAGACTCAGAGGATGTGAGGAGAACCTTCAGGACACTTGGGACAATTGACGTCGTGCAAATGACTCCTTTAAGTCCCAACAAGCTTAGCAGAGAGCCTGCCAAGTAGCAAGAACTCTACAAATGCTTCTGTTTCAAGAAATGCTTCCTCCTTCAGAAAAAATGAAGGAAAGAAGCGAGGGAGGAAATAAAATAAAAAACTTCAACGGCCAAGCCAGCCAGGAGTCGAACCTGGAATCTTCTGATCCGTAGTCAGACGCGTTCTCCATTGCGCCACTGGCCCCGATGTTCTGCTGAGTGGTCATGAGGGGGCTGCTGAATGCAAAGTCTGGGCCTTTGGGCCCACTGGTTCTGCCTGCCCTACACCCGAGGCCACGCCCCGCAGAAAGTACAGTCAGCACCGCGATCAGGGCCACGCGCCTAGGCCCAGCCTCTTGTTCCCCTCAAACTCTCTCTAGGTCCTGGATTCCGATACCGAGGCTCCCCGTCCAATCCACCATCCTGCTCAGAGGACGCAGGACCGGAATCGCCTGGATCTGGACCCCGGCCCTGGACGACTCTAACCCTGACCCTAACCCTAACCCATCCCCCTCCTCCTTTACAGACTCAGCTGGGGGCTCTCACGGGCAGATGGACGACGCCGGGGCTCCCTTGGATCACGACTCTCATGGGTCCTGCCTAGCCTCTGGCTCCCTGACTCCAAGCCCACACCCAGCTAGAGGATTATCCACCGCGAAGCCTAGGCCAGACCCAGAAAGGAAGAGGGTATCCGTACAGGAAGGGCCCCAGCCTCCGCCGGGTAGCCAGCTCCGCTGAGCCCACGGAGGGTCTGTTTCCCCTGCGGGCACGGCCCCCCTCCGAGGCCGGGAGCCGGCCCGTGGACCACGGGTGACCCATACAACTCCCAGGCGAGCTTACCTCCTTGGAACGCCAACAGAACCGGCTCCTGCCGCGGGGACAAGGCTCAGTTGTTTACGGAGCGTCCCCATTTAGGGTTTTCTTGGAGTGCTGTGCCGTTTCTCCAGCCTCCAGGCCCTACATTCTAACCTCTGCTCGCATTAGACATCCCGGAGGGCCTCCGACTGGAGGAGGTGGTAGTTGGAGGGACTTCCCTCCTCTCCTACAGCGCGCGTTTAGGGAGCCTTCCCGGATCTGTCCACCACTGTGCAGACCTGAACCCCAAGAGAGCCCAGAAGGTAGTGACAGCAACAATAGTGGCAGCAGCAGCAGTAGTAACAGCAACAGTAATCAATCAACCAATACACATTTATTCAGCCCCTGTAACAGTGTCAGCCACTGGGCTAAACTGTGAGGTTACAAAAAAGGCAAAAGACAGTCCCTGCCCTCAATTTTACCATTTATTGAGGGAACAAACACATATATACAAAGAAGAGAAATGGGAAATAATTAACAGAGGGAAGGCACTAAAGTGAATAGGGCATGGGGAAGGCTTCCAGTGAATGAGAGGATTTTAGTTGGGATTTAAAGGAAGTCAGGGAAGTGAGTACAGGTGAAGCTGAGGAGGGAGAGTGCTCCACGCATAGGGACTAGGCAGAGAAAATGCCGGCTCACCAAGACAGCAGCAGCACTAATAGGAGCAAGGGCAGGGGGAGGATGAGTCCTTACTACTACTAAGACGTGATGGTGGTGGTGGTGGTAGAGAGTGGACAAAGGAAGGAGGGAAAGTGGGCCCAGAACAGAAAGCTGGGAGACATCCAAATGAGGGGGTAGGTCATGACTAGGGCCCAGCAAAATAGAATGAGAGAAGTAATCTCACCATGTTAGGAAAAGTAGGGGCAAGCAGTGAAAGGGAAACAGAGCAAAGATTCCCTAACAGCGGGAGAAAGTCAACAGTAACAAAAATAGAGTACTGGCCTAGAGTCAGAAAGACCTGAGTTCAAATCCTTGGAAACTTACCAGCTATGTGATTTTTGGTAAGTTACTTGACTTCTGTTTGCCATAATCTGCTGGAGAAGGAAATGGACAGTATGGTCCATGGGGTCACAAAAATTCAGACATCTTTAGCAGCAACAGGTATCTAACTTAATCTTTTTTGGGGGGAGGCAATCGGGGTTATGTGACTTGCCCAGGGTCACACAGCTAGTAAGTATCGAGTGTCTGAAGTCACATTTGAACTCAGGTCCTCCTGATTCCAAGGCTGGAGCTTTATCCATTGCACCATTAGGAGGATGAGTTACAGGGGGAAGAAAGGAGGAATTGATGCAAGAGCAGGTGGAGAAAGAAGAGAAAAGAGAAGACTTTCTGGCCATCAACTTGAGCCGGCTTCATCATTGAACACCCTGAGACTGAGAGATAGAGAAGGGAACTTACTCCTTAAAAGAAAAAAAGACTTTATTTTCCTCAATAGAACTTGGGGCTGGAGGCCAGAGTCAGCCAACTGGGATTCTGGTGTGTCATGCTCTCAGAATGTTTTTGACTGTCGGTTGTACACTAGAAGTAGAGAGACGGGAAAGGAAAACAAACCAAAGATAAACTCACCGCTGGGGGGTGGGAGAGATGAGAAGAGGGGAGGGGCGACATTTTATCCTGAGGGAGCTAGGACCGGTGAGGCTTTGGTCAATGCTGGAGCTCGCTAACTAGCCTTCGGGTACCAAGCTGCTGAGACACTGAAGAGAGGCTTAGCTTTTCCCAGTGTTAGAATATTTCAGCTGCCAACCACAAACTCCATCCTGCAAACCCAGGAGGCTGCAGAAGTTTACTCTATCAAATTTGGCAATTCCCAGGCAGAAGAGATTCCTGGGTCCCCGGGGCCCAGAGACAAGAAGACAACCTCCAGACCCAGAGAGCCTCATTCTATAAAACGTTTTACACCCAAAGTCGCCCTGCTCACTGAAATCATGGGACATCCTGCTTAAAATGGTCCCCAGAATAACTTTTTGGATGAAAAAACATAAACCTCGTGTGGTGAGCTGGTTTCTGAACACTCCGCACTTGTCCTTACCAGGAGGGATTCGTCAGTTCGTTCTTTCGCTCGCTGGTTCAGTCCGTCAGTCGGGCAAGCAGGCACCAAGAGCAGCGTAACAGAGGCGTCCACAGTTCCTCAGAACTGACTCAGCGAGGGTAGAGAAATTCAAGAAGTTTAGGAGCCATAACCACAGGTGGGAGGGGGGTTTTCCAGGTTACTTTCCTTCCTTGTCTGTTCTGCCTACTTTTCCTAAGAATCTGGATTCTGAAGGGGGCATTGCCTGAATCCCAAGCGAGAGCCTGGAATTTGTCCCCGATTAGGGTGAGTGGTAGGATGGGGGGATGGGCAGGGCAAGAAGCAAGCTGTGGCGGCCTGCTCTACTAGCGAGAATCGGAGATGTTTCTGGGAAAAGAAACCGAAAGCTGAGCTGGGTCCTTTAAACGTGAGCCAAGAAAGCCAAGCTCCAGTCCCTGCGTGTCTTCGGTTCTCGACTACATCCTCTGACCCCCACTGCCCTCCCTCTCACGGATTTTAAACTTCAACAGCCACTGGGCAAATCAGGCTCTGAGCTCAGAGGATCGCAGCGAGGGCGGGGGCTCCTTTCTGAAACGGGGGTGAGGTGGGGTAGGGGCGGAAAGGGCTGCCTGGTGTGGTCTCCAAGCTCCTGGTCCGAGAGCAGAGCTGTGGCCTCAAGGAGCCAGGCTGGGAAGCTGGACGATGCGACAGAGTGAGCGCGCTGGGCACTTCCTGGGAGCCAGGAGAGGTGCACAGCAGCAGAAAGAGCGATGGAGGAAGAGGTTCAGAAGTGGGGTCTGCTTGGCCTGAGAGCCTGGAGGCGGCAAGAAAAGCCATTCCTCCTAGCGCCCACCCCACTGAACTCAGAATGGGGGAAAAGAAAGATGAGTGTGGGGAGAGCGGGTCCCGACTGGACAGTAGTTTCTACGGGAAGAGCTCCCAAGCCATTTCACTTTTGCTGTACTTGGAAATGTTGGGACCGCTGGGAGAGGAGGTCGGGGTAAGAGTGAAGGGGAACTACACCTGGTCAGAAATCCTGCTTGGACAAGGGGACCTGGGTCTGCAGGAATTGTGTCCTAAGTAAGGTAGATTCTACAATGAAGTGGGGGGAGAGAATCTGTCTGAGAATCATCAATCATCTCACTGACTGCTTCCCAAGACTCTTGTGAGGGGACAGACAGCTCTGGGGGCAAATGGGCTGTGAGATGTAGCCCTTGGATTAAGAGCCTGGGGAAGATGAGCCAGAAGAAGCAGAGTGGCTGCCAGCAGTCTGCAGTTACTGCCACCATCCAAGGGCTGGGGGAGGAGCAGCTTACCAAGAACCCAAAAGATGAGGTTCCTCCTAAAGCACAGGAGGTCTCATCATGGTCAGTGTAACCCAGTAGAGCCCCCACTCTATGGAAAGCCTGGGCGGTGACAAAAGTAATCGAGTAAGTACAGCCTGGGCCCTGCCCCCAGGAGCTTCCCATCTTGTTAGAGTCAACCACTCTAACATACAAGAACAGAAGTGTCCACAAAGTGCTGTTTGAGACCTGTGGATGGAATAATTACTTCCAAATGAGGTGCTATGGCAAGCCATCTTGGAAGATGTGACATTTATTGAGTGAGGTCTAAAAGGATGAAGAAGATTTTTACTGATTTAGTGATGGAAGGGCATTGTGGGCGTAGGGAATGATATGGACAAAGGTACAGAGGTAGGAAAGTACAGCATATGGACTCATGCGATGGAGATTGTTTTTTTTTCCATGGGAGTGGGAAATATTCCTCATTTACTGACAATTTAGATGGAGGGAACCTATGCAGACTTGAGGACTTGTCTAAAGGGGAAATAATGCACTTTCCTGCCTATAGGGGCAATTCTTTTCTTCAGTGAAAAGGATCTCTGCCCCTTGCCCTCATTTAGCACGAGGGAGAGGTTGACTCTTTTAGAAATCTTCCCATTCCTCTACTCACAGTGTCCTGTGGATCATACAGGACACTGAACCTGTTAACTGAACCTTAGAGATAAAAACCCTTCTTTATAATTAAGAAGACGAGGTTAGGAAGTGATGGGATCTTGCCCATCCTAACATCAGTAGCATAAGGAAATTCATCCCTGAGTCCTCTGCTTTTTGGTGGTGGGATGATTTTCTGGTAGTCAAATGATTTTTAAATTGTCCTCTCCTGGATCGATTTTCCAGGTTGGTTATTTTTACCGATGAGATATTTTAGGTTTTCATCCATTTCTTCATTTTTTTGTTTCTGTTTGACTGATTCTTGCTCTCTCATAGAGTCATTACTTTCCATTTGTCCAATTCTAGTTTTTAACATTGTTTTCATCTGTTAGTTTTTGTACTTCCTTCTTCAATTGGCCAAATGTATTTTAAGGGATTTGTTTTCTTCAGTGTACTTTTTTTCCAATTGGCCAATTGTATTTTTGAAGGACTCTTCTACCTCTCTCATTAGACTTTTAAAATCATTCTTATGCTCTTCTAAGAAGGCTTTGGGCTTCAGACCAGTTCATATTCCCTTTTCATGTTGCAGATGTGGGTTTTTGACATTGTTGTCCTCTTCAAAGTTTTTGTCTTGATCTCCACTCTTCTCATAGTATGAATCTATGGTACGTATCTTTTTTACTCATGGTGTTTCTTTATTCCCTGGCCTTTAAGAGTTTGACCTCTTCTGCTGGGGAACAGAGTGCACTGAGCCAAGCTTCTTTTGTTGGGAGCCTACATATTGGTCACTGGCTTTGTGTGCTGGGGCCTCTTATGTTGGCAATTGGAAGCTGTAGAGATCCTGGCAGCTTACCTCATGTTGAGCTGAAATCAGCAAAGCTGGAAGTTTCAGGCAGTTCTAGGTTGTCTGCTTTTCCTTTCCTTAGCTTTCTTCACTCCTTTTCGATGGGTGCTACAGGGTATTTATCTGCTTCGGGCCCCTTTCAGTGCTGTCTCCCTTGTTTCTGCTAATGCACTGGGAGATTCCTTTGAGGTAGAGTACCGAGGCACCTGGTGGTTTTTCTGAGCTGGTTTCCACCAGTTCCTCCCAACCTCAATGAGGTCCAGGTGTTGGTGTTTGCCTGCTCTACCCTGGACTTCAGGATCTCTTCCTGGTTGACAGTTGGAGGTTTCACAGCTTACCTTGTGTTTGGCTGGTATCAGCCATGCTTGGACTTTAGGAAGACTTTAGGTTGCTTTCTTCTGCTCTTTTCAGATAAATGGTGCAGGATACTTATCCGCCCGGCCTTTTGTAGTGCTATTACCTTATTTTTGCTGAGGCACTGGGAACCCATTTGCTGGGCTGCTGCACTGCTACTCCCCAACTTTCTTCTACTTCAGATGTTCCAGGGTTTTTTTGGGGGGGGATTTTCTGGTTTTCAGAGGTTGATAGGGGAGAGTGAGAGCAACTACCTTTTTACTCACCATCTTGTCCCCCAATTTTCATATAATTTGGTTGTGGTTTTGCTGCCGCCGCCTTCTTCTTCTTCTTCTTCTCTTCTTCTCTTCTTCTCTTCTTCTCTTCTTCTTCTTTTTCTTCTTCTTCTTCTTCTTCTTCTTCTGTCTCTTTTCCCCTCCTCCAAAGTTCTTTTTTAAAAGTCTCAGATAAAAGAACAAAGATGAATCTCTTTTCCTGTGCAATAATAGAAATCAACAGACTTCCATCGGACATGCCCTTGGACAAATTCTCTTCATTTAGAAATGGGCAGTCATGTTTTGTTCCTCATTTTGAAAACCTGATCAAGGGTTGAACACAAATTCTAGATTGCGGTGGGAACCATCAAGCTTTTCTCTTACTCATCAAGTTGTGGCTCATGTTCACTTAAAGAAACCTTCTAAATACCTTTTGAATTTAGTCTAAACTGCCAACCTTTCACAAGGAAAGTTTTCATTTCTGCCAAAGTGTTGGTTTTATACGCACACCCCTGCACCTCCAACCTTTTTCTTTTTTTTGTTGGCTCAAGTTTAGTGTTGAAAAAGAATAGACAGTATATAAAAATACTTTTTTTTTGTTTGGTTTTGAGTAAAAGTCTTCTGTTTTAGGGAAATATGATGCTTACTAAATACTTTTCATAAAGTTTGTTAATAACATTCTTTCTTTTCCTTTCTTCCTTCTTTCTTCCTTTCTTTCCTTTTCTTCTTCCTTTCTTCTTTCTTTCTTTTTCTTCCTTTCTTTCTTTCTTTCTTTCTTTCTTTCTTTCTTTCTTCCTTTCTTTCTTTTTCTTTCTTTTTCTTCCTTTCTTTCTTTTTCTTTCTCTTTCTTTCTTTTTTCTTTCTTTTTTTTTTTTCTTTCTTCCATTTTTCCTCCTACACTTGACAGGTATGAGAGGTGGTGTCTCTTAGCAGCAGTTCTTTGAGATGGAGTTGAACTCAATGAGTCCTCACCACAAAAGGATCATACATTTATTGGGTTAGATCAACCTAGTTACCCCTAAGCTGCCAAGCTTGCTTTTTAATTATTAATATTATTATTTTAGCTGGACCATATATATGATACCTGGTGCCATTTTATTTTGTTTAGTTTTTTTTTCTTTTCTTGATGACCCTGAGCACAAAGTAGCTGAGATAGATGAGTGAGGACCACATGATGTTCTGAATATGAGAGCGGCACTGGTTTTGCTGCATCCAGGAAAAATCGAGATAGTTAACTACACAACCCATCAACATCTGTGTAATCAGAAACAAGGTGATGAACATGGTGAACTTCGGTGAGACCTGGAACCCCACCGCTTGCAAGGTATAGTAGGAATACATTACTGCATGCACTTCATAGTTCATGGTCATGAACCAACCATGTCCTTATAAAAGTAGCAAGAATAGAGCAGCACAGTGATGTGGTGACACCAATGTAGTAAGATGAGTTTCTGTTTTTGAAAAATAATTAATAGTTTCTCCAAATTCAAGTGATTTGCTTAATACAAATGCAAAAGACGCAAATTTGCTGACAGGTCCATTGTAAAAACTCTGATCACAAATTGATTGCTTCAGGCCTTTGGTCATCAAAATGTACACAATATAAGCACCAGTTTGAAGAGCAACAACTATACCCTAACCCTATATGGAAGACTGCAATGCTCAGGGACCACAGTACAAGTGGCTTCCTGACTTCCAACTTTGCCCATTTGTTCATTAGGTGCTGACCACCAAATATAAAGGCAGCATACAGAGCTGAAAATAAGAACGATTTTCTTCCAGTTCTCTTGCATCGACTGGATGGCTTTGTTCTCATTGAATTGCTTTTCAAATTCATATTCCTGAGAAGTCAACACTACATGTTCATTTGAACTGCTTCTCTGAATCCCTGCATATTCCATATAAAAATAAGTAAATTATCTGCAAAAAAGCATTTCTCCCCCTTTCTATTACTGTCTGAAGTCCTTCCTCAACAACCTCCCATTTCTTCCCCTCCTTGTGCACCCTCTGCATCTCTCTAAGCTGCATCCTGGATTTGCCATTGCTTTCTCCTGCTCTTCCTATTCTCTTTCTCCTGTATCTGGTGTTCTTCTTGATCCTGTTTCATTTTAAGTTTCATTTTCATTGTATTATGAGGTTCTCACACATGAGCAGACACCTTAAACTTACTTGGATGATTCCATTTCTCTACATGGAGGACACTTGGGAACTTGTTTCTGAGTTGAGGGCCGCTCTAAGAGTCTGATCTGGGTTTAATCCAGGACAGAGTTTGACTCTTCTCCAGGCTTAACCCACAAGGCTCAGTCATTTTGGAAGCAGGGCTCTCCAAATCTCTCCCTGCAAGGGAGGCTCCTGAGACATTCCTTCTCACTCTTTGAACCTTAGATTTACACATTCACTCCTCTATGCAGGTGGCACCAAGGCACATGGGAAAGCCTTGGAAACTACAACCCAATCTAGGAACCCTCATAACGAGGAAATGTATGTTGTCACATCCTCAGCAGATGTTTTGGGGAGTGTCTCATGGGAAAGACTCTTTGAAGTTAGGCTAGATTTTCTCTATATATCCTGTACCTTCAGATGAATTAACTGACTCAGTCTTTACTGCTCCGCCTGGCCCACATCTCACATTTATTTTCTGCATTCCCGTTCACTGCACTATCTGATTGCTGGCAACATTTCAGAGGGTCTTGATGATGTGTAAAGGAAGTGTTTGGGAGAAACTATGAGTCACGTATAGACTTCCTGCCAAATATTTAGTGCAAGGGAAGCTCTTTGATGACCCTTATCGCATTCAAAAAGCCCTTTCAATATCACTACCTAGTCTTTTTCCTCTGCCCATTTTAGGAAAATCCTGGTGACTCTTCTGTTTACAACCTTCAGTGTTATACCTGTTGTAAGGGAACAGGCCTTAAGTTCTTCTCCCCCACTAAAACCATCTGAGTCTGAGAAACAGGCATTGCTCTTTGGTATTGGAACCAGTCAGAACAGTTGCATGAATTCATCTAGCAACATTCTGCAGCATGAGAACATGAGTGGACAAGGCAGAAGGCAAAATTGACTCAAATGTGAGGTTAGGAAAGAGATATGCAGCAATAGGACAAAGGATTCAAGGATTCAAGAGCACATGAAACTCTGAAGTTGGAATTCTTAACTATGAGGCCAAGATTTTCCATGAATGAAAGTGCATCTATAACAGCATGGTCCCCGAATAAAGCAGAGAGTGGAGTGATTAGAGGTTATGGTGAGAATGAAAAATACATTTGAAAGGATGAGGGATAGAGATAAGTAAAGCAATGAGGTTAGGGTTAGATAGAAGAATTTTAGAGTTATAGATTATAGAGATAGAACACTTTGGGTACTAGTGACTCCAAGGGTGTGGCTATTCTTATATATGGCTGGGGTAGAGGGAAGGTTCAGATCATGACAGTGCACTACTTTGATGTACTAGGAAAAAAGGATATTTCAGAAGGCATCAACATATAAATTGAAGTCCCCAATTATAAAGTCAGGGTCGGTGGAAGGTTAACAAGGGCTCATAATGTCCCATCCTGCACAGTTTTTCAAAGATCATTGAGAATAGCGCAGCAATTACACTTAGGTCACTTAAACTGAAACACTTATCAAGCACCTAATGGTGCAAAGCACTCTGCTAGGGACTAGGGACATGAACACAAAAATGACAAATAGTCCCTGTCCTTAAAGAGCTTATATTTTACTGAATGCACATTCTTCCAGTTCCTAAGGATGAACTTTACCAGGCTGTCTTGAAATCATCAAGGTAAAGTCAAGTCATCTATTATGATGTGCTGAGGTATTTTGCTTATCAACTTCCTATTAACCATTTTGGTCATGTCCTTTGTAATCTATAAATCATTCTCATAGTCTAAGAAAATTAAAGCAACTTGAGAGTTGAGCTTCTCTGTTTTCATGTTGTCATACATTAGCTTCTCCATTTGCCCTGAGCCATTACTCACTCTACTCTTAATCTCATTCCCTTCCTTCTGATGACCATTTCCAGTTTATCCTGAATCTATCCTGTTTGTTCATAGTGATTTACGTGTTGTCTTCTCCATTATGTTGTGAGTGCCTTGGGACCAGGGATTGTCTTTTATCTTTTTTTGTCTCCCCAGGCACACATTGCTGTTATTCACTCATTCAGTGTCTGAACTCTTCATGACCCTATAATCATAACTGTTCCATAAAGTTTTCTTGGCAGAGATACTGAAATGGTTTGGCATTTCCTCCTCCAGTGGATCCTTTTGTCAGACAGAGCAAGGATAACTGACTTGCCCAGGGACACACAGCTAGGAAGTGTCTGAGGCTGGATTTGAACTCAGATATTCCTGATTCCAGGCCTAACACTCTGTTCCCTGAGACACCAGCTGCAAAACATGCTAGTTGACTCAGTGATTGACTTATTTGATCCTACTTTTTTTTAAATAAAATAACTTAGAGAACACAGACACAAGCAAAAGCCTTTTGTTTTCCCTATTAACTTCAGCTCATTGCAATCTTTAGCATTCCCAGTGCTGTTATTACAGGTCTTTCCTATATTTTATAATCATCCTTTTTCACCTGGGCTTGCTTGTATCCTGTGTTTATCCTTTTTTTTTTTTTTGCTTTTTGGTGAGGCAATCAGGATAAAGTGACTTGCACAGGGTCACACAGCTAGTAAGTGTCAAATGTCCAAAGCCAAATTTGAACTCAGGTCCTCCTGACCCCAAGACCAGAGCTCTATCCACTGAGCCACCGAGCTGCTCCTATCCTGCGTATATCTTTTTAAACCTATATTTTTAGTTGTCTAAATCTATATTCTGAGGTCAGGTTCTAATGTTCTACATTCTTGGTGCCCTTTTACCTCTCACATTTTCTGTTCCATATTCTAGCAGCCCTCCAGCTCTCACACTTTATGATTCTACTTCCTCTGGACTATGAACTGGTTCAGTGGAAGTATTAGAACAACCAAGTTCAACCCTTCTCCCTTGTGAGTATCAACCCTTAGTACTGTTGACGAAGGCCATACTAAAACTTGTATCCGTTTCCTGACCCTAGTTAGTCTTGTCCAGGATGAAATTAGGAAGGAAAAAAAGGTTGACCTAATTCATGTTAGGGTTTACTAAGATTAGGATAATGTGTTTCTGATACATAGACTAATTCTTTGGAATCTCCTTTTTCTCTCTTAGATGATCAATTAGAAGGAACAGAGGTGAGTCTAATATTTTGTTTGACATCAGAGAATTTGAATAGTTAATACTGTATGGGGGCTCTGGGGGTCCATATTGATACATTAGAAAGAACAAAAAATTTGATGTTAAAAGGTAATTAACTTTTCTTTGGGGATCTGCTATTGATTTGCTGTGTGATTTGAGTAACTCTTTTACCCCCTCTGAGCGACAGTTTCATCAACTATAAAATAAGACCATTGTACTAAAATTCTCTAAAAGATATTCTTAGGGTCCTTTCTCTGTGCTCACATTCTATATTATTTGTTCTAAGGTCTTGTAGCTCCAGCATTTCAACATTCATTTTTTAAAATAGGAAAGTCAAACTTAGAAAGTGGAAGTGATTAGTTCAAGGTCAGAAGACTTGAACAGGGACACCCCAAATAAGTATGAATATTGTAAGAGCCAAAGATAGAGGTTCTAAGA
>NW_027556170.1:0-18719 GCF_003287225.1 Phascolarctos cinereus | reverse complement strand
ATGAAAAGTCAGAGCTGAAAGAAAATTTGACTTCAATACACAAATCAAGTTGAACATGAAGAGGTAAACAGGAAAGAGAAATCATAAGAGACTTATTAAGATTGAACTGTTTACATTCCTGCATGGAAAGATGATATTTATAACTCATGAGACCTTTGTCAGTATCAGGGTAGTTGGAGGAAAAAAATTATATGTATGTATATGTAGATAGAATGATAAGAGGGCACAGGGTGAGCTGAAGATTAAGGCGTCATATCTGGAGAATAAAATTAAGGAATGAGAGAGGAGAAGAAGAAAGGGAGAGGTAGAATGGGGTAAATTATCTCACAAACAAAAAAAAAACAGAAAAGAAAAGTCTTTTACAGTGAAAGGGGAAACCAGGGAAGGTGAGAGGGAATGAGGGAATCGTTTTCTCATAGGATTTGGCTTAAGGAGGGAATAACATACACACTCAATTGGGTATGGAAATCTGTCATCCCCTACAGAAAAATAGGGGAGGAAGGGGACAAGAGAGCAGGGGGATGATAGAGAGGAGGGCGGACTGGGAAAGGGGTTAATCAGAAGTAAATACTTCTGAGGAGGGACAGGGTCAAAAGAAAGAATAGAATAAATAGGAGGGCAGGATAGGATTAAAGAAAATAGAGTTAGTTTTTCACACCATGTCTACTATGGACGTGTTTTACATAACTGCACATGTACAACTTATATTGAGTTGCTTGCCTTTTCAATGAGGGTGGGTGGGGAGGGAGGAAGAGAGAAAATTTGAAACCTAAAGTTTTAAAAATATATGTTTAAAAAATGTTTTCACATGCTACTGGGAAATAAATATAGGAAATGGGGTATAAAAGTGTATTCTGCCCTACAGGAAAATAGAAGGGGAAGGGGATAAGAGAAGGTGAGAGACATAGAAGAGAGGACAGAGTAGGGGAAGGTATATTCAGAATGCATGACATCTTGGAGTGGGGGGAGAGGGGAGATGGGGTGAAAATTTGGAACTCAAAAACTTGTGGAAGTGAATGTTGAAAACTAAAAATAAATAAATTTATATATTAAAAAAAAGAAAATAGCCAATAGAAAAGAATTGGACACGAAAAAAAAAATTAACTGTCTACCAGCACCCAGTGGCAGCAACCATAACTACAGGGGTATACTGTTGGCAGTGTTGCTTGGCAAACGATTCATTTATTTACCTAGCAGCATTTGTCAGGGTAGCAAAGATCTTTCTCTCTTTTCAATGACCCTAGGAAACAGGGACTATATTACTTGCCCCCTAAGTATAAAACTAATAGCAGCAACACAAAGCAGAAGCTGAACATGTTTAGAATCGGAAGGCCCTACAATGTACCCGTCACCTCCCTTTGATGCTCTGAGGTCTTGCAAGGTTAGGGTCTGATCAAGTGAGAGTGTATAATGGGCAAAAAAAAGGTTTTGCTTATTTTGTGCATCACATGCTATGTATGATGGCAAATGTTAAATGAGATTTTATGTCTCAGCTTTTTTTTAAACACTGCAATAACCATAGCAGACTAGAGAAACTCAGGGCACTCAAGCATGTTCACACATCTTCTGTATGAAGACCTGATGCTCCCCTTACAGGCTGGAGTACCTTGAGTCACTAGTGTATGAGAAGCCAACATAACAACAAATAACTGCACTCTCTCCATTTAAAAAGATATTCAATACCAAATCATTTCTGAAGATAGGATAATATATACCACTACTTCTTAAAAACGCATTTAGGGTATGGATCATAGAGAAATGCATAATTTAAACTACAGACAGTTTAAATGCTTCTCTAAAATATTGTATCTTCATCATTGAGTTTCTCGGGACACAGGTTGTGGATGCTGTTTTGCTCATCTCTGGGCTTTCTCCTTTTGCAAGAGGTGTATTGGGAGGTAAATTTCAAATAATTCGGGACTCAGAGGGGCTCCAAAAGAAACTCCCCTCCTTTTTGCACATGATTCATTATTCTCAGTAACATCTTTAAAAAAGTGTGTGTGTGTGTGTGTGTGTATACATATGTTTTATATATATATATACATATATACATATATATTTGTTTAATGTACTTTACTCACACTGAATACAACAGAAAGATATGAATACATAGGGAGAGGGAGAAAGAAAGATCTTGCCAATTTCACCTACTGAAACAACCAATCAATTATGGTAATTAAATCTCTGTGTTCAAGCTTTGTGGGATGACAAAACGTAGATTCATTTCACTGACTTGGAATTGAGAATTTAAATTAGTCAGTATGGCCTAAAAATGAGACAATTTTAGTAAATAAAACTGAAATATATATAAGAAGCAAAATGAAACTCAGGTCAAACCATACTTGCCTCCTTAAGTTGTAGATTAAATTCAATCTTGCACTGCTGTTTGGGTACTCCTGGAAGCTGAAGCTTGATATGGCATTCAGTATCCCTTAATTCAACTCTAAAAGAATGTTTTACTTATAAGAATTTCAGGGAAAAAAAGCTAATTTTGACACAAGTTTTGACATTACTATTGATACTGCTTCCCACTAAATGGCAGAATGAAAATATCTTTTCCAAATGAAAAAGCTGGGGCAGCCAGGTGGCACAGTGGATGGAGCACCAGCCCTGAAGTCAGGAGAACCTGAGTTCAAATCTGGCCTCAGACCAAACACTTGACACATACTAGCTGTGTGCCCCTGGGCAAGTCACTTAACCCCAATTGCCTAAAAAGAAAAAAAAATGAAAAAGCTGTTCATTCTTTTATGGGAGTAGTATGTAAATGATCAACATTTATTTATTAAATGCCTGTTGCCTACTATGTGCCAGGTTCTGTGCTGGATGTTATTGGGCACCCCAAAGCCAGCTTTCAAAGCAGAAGCAGTTAAAATTTGGGAGAAACAACCTTCATTTTCATTCCAGGAAATTAGAATTCTGCCTCCTTAACACTCACTCCCTGTTGATCTTGAGAATGGACTCCTTAGTTAAGCAGGATTAGAGTTTTTGTTGTTTTTTTAAAAAGCTATAAAAATGTTGGCTAAGAAACTGCTGATATCTAAGTCAAGGGACTTAGTACACGACACCAAAAAAAAACCTACTATATTGGCACACTCAGTAAACCCTACTAAAGGGGTGTCCTCCCCCAGAGTTACCTAGGAAAAGTTGAGGCCACAGAGTGCCTTTATTTAGGGAACCCAGTTTCTTCCCTTTCTTTAATCAAACTTGGCAGAGGGTATGTGTGTGTCTAAGCTAATATGTTATAATGTTATAATTGGTTCAAAGTATCCAAAGGGATTACTAGAAAGTTACTGTCATCACTATCAGTGTCAAAGAAAGACATTGGTTCAAATTCTTTCTCTAATACTTTCAAAATTATCTCATCAATGTGATTTAGGAATTAGGGTTCTCTAAGTGTTAGCCAAGAAGACCCTTCAAGTTTAATAGAGACTCAAAACACTAAGTCACTTTAACCCTTCTGTCTCTGCCTCCGAATTTCCTCAATTATAAAATGGGCATAAATGATACATCTGTCAAGCAAGATATCTTGCACGGTGCCTGATTTCTAATAGGTAATATAAAAATGTTAGCTATCATCAAAGTTCTGTCAATGGACCAAATATATGCTTTTGTAAGGAGTTTAAAAAAGTCACAGTTTGCTAGCCACCACCAGTCGTCACGTGGCAAACAAAGTACTTTCCTGAGCAGCAAAATTTCTCCCTTACATCAGGAAATTATCTTAGTTTGATCGATCTTAAAAGCAAAAGCAACCATGGTGGTATTATGTGAATAAAGGATGAGTTAGCAAAAAAATGATTACTCTTGATTTTAAATTCCACAGCCAACTAGAAAGCACACTGCTTCGTGGGTGCCCTAGGCTGTCTTTTCCAAAGCCAGGGGGGCTGCATGCAGAATTGTATCACCTTAGTTGAAAGTGGACCTAATTTTGATCCAACTAAATTCCACTAAAAACAGTGAAGGGCTTCCTCTCTCCCATAGGCAGAAGGATTCTGACAAGCAGGTGCTCTGGTCTCCTGTCACCAGACAAGAGTTCTCTGGGCCTTGAATTCAATTGAATAAAGGGCAGGGTTGCTTAGTTAAAGCTGGGCAGTTGCACGTATTCAAGATTTAGGACATGATTTTAATGAACACTGCAAACACTTTTAATTTCCTTTAGGGATATTATAGTAAGGCTTAGAAAAAGCATCAAATGTTTCAGTCTTTGCCAACACCAGTGTATGTTTGACACATTTCCAACAAAGGAGATAAAGTTTCGGCTTAATTTCCCAGTTTAAAAAAAGTATACAGTTTTGTCAAGATTTTTAATGTCAAAACTTTACAATGTGAGAGAGGATCAACCATGGGGGTAGGGGACGGAGAATAAAGTAAAAAAGAACAAAGCAGAAATAAAAAAGGAGATTTCAAAGAAGGGGCAAAGCTAAGTGCTGGCCCCTCAGCAACATTCCTGTTTTGCTGCGACATGTCCTTAGTCACCAAAGTAAGAACACGGATTTTTAGCTCCCACGTTCCAAAATAACAAGTAGTTTTGTTTAGTGGATACCAGAAACCATCAACACCTGATTTTTTTTAATAATAATAATATATCCAAAAGTATTCATTTTCCCCACTCGAATTAAGCCTGAAAAAAAATTAATTTTACCCATCACTTCACAAGAAACAATCTACAAACAGTTCTACAAAGATTCACACTGGAACCCCCCCCCGAGCCCTCAATTTCCTTTGTGCAGAATGTAATAGTACCAAGCCACCTTGAGTGACAAGGTGGAAGTGGGCTGTCCCCACCACCCTAGGTTCATGTCAGAATAGGAAGAACAAGGGGCAGCCAGGTTAGATGGCTCAGTGGACAGAGCTGGGCCTGTGCTCATGAAGACTCATCTCCCTGAGTTGAAATCCAGCCTCAGATACAACTGTTTGCCTCAGTTTCCTCATCTGTAAGATGTAGAAGGGCATGGCAAACTACTCTCCACCCAGTATCTTTGTCAAGAAGACCCCAAAAAAGCTCAGGAACAGTGCACTGGTCACCACTGAACGCCAAACAAAAGGACAGATGAGGAGGAGTTGTCCAAAGACAACCCCAACAATGATCCCTGACATCTGGGCAGGCAGCCCACCCAAAGCTCAGGGGCTGGTGAATCAGTCCTGAGCCCTGGTCAGTTTCAGGGAGGAGGGTGGGGGTCCTGTGACCCAGGCCATTCCCTAAGTAAGGGCACAATTAATTAACTTATCGCTTCAGAGTTGGTAGCAATGAAGCCAAGGATTACATTGGGGCAAGGATTCAAAGAATCTTAATTCTAGTGACTTTTACTAGTAAGTGTGAAGAAAAGTAGTTGTGTAACACACAGCCTCATTAGTTGTGGGGAGATGGACATCCAACAGAATTGTTTTCTTTTTCAATGATAACATGGGCTAAAAGCCCAAGCAAGTTTGCAGACAACTGTTGCACAATGTTATATCTTGTAAGGGTGTGGAAAGCAGGTAGAAAAACTATCAGAGTACCTGACTCACCACTAGACTGTTTTTCTTAGATGTGTGAGAAAATGGATGCCTGATTGTTGGTATCACAGTGTCATATAGGCCTTTCCTTTGTTTAGCAGCAGACTTTCCTGAATCAGATTGGCTTGAAAAGTGGTCTGCAATGCCAGAGGTAGCAGAAGGTTGAAATAGATCTTCTGGTGATGCAGCTGGTTCTGTGAGGAGACAATATATATGTAAATGGGGAGGACACCTCAAGGTCCAGGTGGAGTTGACAGCAATGTCTTCAAAGAGGTTCCACTGTAGTCTCTTTCTCACTGTTTAGCAAGGTCTCCTAGGACCTGCCCCTGGTGGACTGTGCGACCTGGCTAGCTTGGAGTCAAGAAGGTGGGCTTGCTATCTAAGAAGATGATGAAAACACAGTATTTACATTGTAACTGTTGCAGTAACTTGTGTTTATTCACACATAGGTGCATATATATAAATAAATATACTGTATCCATATTTACATATATACTGTGCCGCCTAGCTTCTCATATACAATATCATACATGAATCGTATCTATTAAATTATTTTATGAATCCGTACAATTGGGTTGTAGGTATTGATTGTTCATGCTTCATTCTCCAATAAGACCAGTGACATTAGGAAGGTGATGTCTTGACTTGCAAATGCATTGTATTTAAGGAGAAAGAGTCATGAAAAGTCATCAGCCCGACTCTCTGCTTCAGAATCATCAGGGTCCTGGGCAAGCCAAAGGTCAGGACCTCTGGAAGTGGCCCCAGATGCAGTGGAAGGACCCTCACAATGTCTGACCAGAACAGATGGTACCTATTGCATGAGGGTAGGCCTCTACAGCTAAAACAAATGATATCTGAAAGAAATAATACCAGTCATTTACGTATTTGCTCGAATTAATCCGTTCCTGTTAACAAAATCTTGCCAGTCATGCAAAATTTGCTGGATGAGAAGAGAGAAATGTATAATCTAAATTGGGGAGAACATAATCTTAACTGATATTTTGTCTAGGACGGAAGACTTGGGTGAGAAGCTTAATGACAATCCGTGGGGTGGTAGAGAGCCACTGGGCATCACCTTCAAAAGGAAGGAAGGTGACAAAGAAATGTATATGGGGGAAAGGAGTAAAAGGAAGATGGTTCTTGAAGACAAACTTTACCTCCTTGTCAGCACCCATGTATAATTCAGTATAGGATGGTTCCGACTGGGGCATTGCATTATAACTCTGGAGAGGACTTCTTGCTGGCCTCTTTAGGATAGTTTCAAGATAGACTGTTTGCTCTGAGTGTTCCTCGCTGTGGCTATCTTGATTAAGGTAAAATGGTGAAGAATTTAAATTTGTGTTCCTTTGATGGGACTGACCTTGAGGAGGGCAAAAGGGTGGATTAAACAGGAAAGGTATCCTTAGGAAATTGGTGCTGTAATTAAGCAATACATGTTTTTGGTGTCCTTTACTTTCCTTTTAAGGATTCTCCATGGAGTGTCCCAGAATGCCCTCAGTCCTCAATGCCACACCCCACTTTGTGCTACCCTCTCCAAATCATCTCTCTTTCACCCTTTACTCAAAGCCTTGTTCAGGCCCACAGCTTCTAACACATCCCTACTATATGCTAGAGCAATGCTAAACTAATTTATTCTATTATCCTAATGACTATTAATGTAATACTGTTCTCAGCCAAAGGAATTTACAAGATGAATCCAAAAGAGATGATTCTAGCCTATGCAGTCAGTGAAGGGCAAGAGTGGGGTAATACATTGGGAAATTTGGGATCTTCTGGTGCCTGTCCCTCAAATATTGATGACTTAATAATTCTGTTCTATTGCTTAATCTTTTGCTGTCCACAAAATTCCTTCAAAGGTATTGTCATCTTGTCTATCTTGATCTTGATCATACTGCTGTTAGATAGAGAGGGAAGAAATTATTACTTCTCATTTTTGGCTGAGTAAACTGAGGCTCAATTGTAATAATTTTTGCCCAGTGTTACATATCACGTAAGGACCTTCCTAATCTGACTGCTTGGTCTGACCCTATACATGTTATATATTCTTTGAGGACACTCTTTTTATTTTTCTGTGTTCCCATTTGATGAAGCTTTTGTACTCTAAGGACAAATTTTTCTTAAGCAGACTTTCACTGATTTGGCTTCTGAGAAAAAAAAAACATATGTGGAGTATCATGTATGCTGAAATATATTGAATACATCAGAAAAGTCCCAATATAACTCAGTTGTCCTACATGACAGGTTCTACTCCCGTTTCCAAAACTAGTGCTACAAAATGGGCACCAAACATTAAGTGAACTGTTTTTGAAGCCTTTGAAGTAGAATGTCTAAAACACAGCAGTGTGACTGTTTCTTTGTTTTTATTCATTTGTAATACTTTTTGAAAATTAAACTTAAAGAAAAAAGAAACAAATTTAAATACTAAAACTAAAATAAGACAAAATAAGAAAAGAAAACAAGCATTGTGATGTGCACAGAAGAATGTGAGAGAGGATTCAAAATACAGCAATAAATTTCCATTTCAAGAAAGTGTATGTAATAAATACTACTCATTGTGTTGAGATCTGTCCATCTTCTCTTTGCTTTCTTGTAAGTTTTCTTTGCTTCTCTGCTGTACACTTTTCACTTTGTTCTTTTTTCCCCTTCCTCCCTACTCCCCACCACAGAATGCTACAATTAATTGTGGATATATACATACATACATACACACACATACATACATACATACATACATACATACATATATATATATGAGAGAGGTATGTGTTATTTATATGTGTGTGTACACACACATATTTATTAAAATATACATGCATATATAATGTATATATATTTATAATATACATACAGATACATATGTATGTGTATGTGTGTATGTGTTGTGTGTAAATGACTATCTATAAGAACTATAAAAGAAGAAGCTGCTTGGAGATTAGATCACCCAGCTGTGATTACAATGGCTATATGTGTCCTACCTTTTTCCAAAGCAGTCTTACAAGTGATAGAAAGACTTGTAAGTAGAAGTACATGACAGAACTGTGATTTCTCTAGAAGATAAAGAAGTCCAGCACTTTTACCAAACCAGGTAAAATAGAAAAAATGCAAATCCAAGACCAGTCCATAGAAGTATCCTGTATCTTATTAAATGGCTGCACTGCTATGCCAATAGAATGTTGACATTTTAAAGAAATGGTTACTGAGTAATGATATCATGAGGATCAACAGTTAGAAAATGTGCAGTGATTTCAACTCAATTCAATTCAACAAATACTTATTAATTGTCTAATGTGTGTCTAGGGATACGAATGGAATAAAATCCTAAGGATCTGAATTCAAACTAAAATTTACTATTGCATTTGTGGATATGAATACATCTCCCTTTCATCTGATTTGTGTTCATCTGTAAAATGAGGAATACAGAGTAGAATATGTTTGAAACCCATTCTAGCTTCAAGTTCTGTACTGAACTATCATTGCGGAAGATTGCTAAATTAGAGGGAATCAGATAAATACACATTTCTCTATCTCTTGCTACAGAGCTTTGTTAGTAATTTACAAAAATGCTGATGATTTATGTGGGTTTATTTTATATGCTGCAACTTCAGTGAAGTAACTATTTCAAGTAGTTTTTAGTTGATTCTCTAGGATTCTCTAAGTATAACATGATATTAACTACAAAGAATATAGCTTTGTTTCTTCATTGCCTATTCTAATTCCCTTGATTTCTTTTTCTTCTCTTGTAGCTAAAGCTAACATTTCTAGTAAAATCTTGAATAACAGTGGTGACAATGGACATCTTTCTTTTACCTCTGATCTTAGTAGAAAAACTTCTAGCGTATCCCCATTATTTATAATGCTTGCTGATGGTGATAGATAGATGCTACTTCTCATTTTAAGAAAAACTCCACTTATTTCTATTCTCTGTAGTGTTTTTAATAGCAATGGGTGCTGTATTTTGTCAAAAGCTTTTTCTGCATCTGTTGGGATAATGATATGATTTCTGTTAATTTTGTTACTGATATGGTTAATTCTGCTGATAATTTTCCAAATATTTAACCAGCCCTGCATTCCTGGTATAAATACTGCCATGTCCTAGTGATAAGTTGCTGTAAACTCTTAGCAAATATTTTATTTAAAATTTTTGCATTTATATTCATTAGGGAAATAGGCCTATAATTTTCTTTCTCCATTTTGGGTCTTTCTGGTTTAGGTATCAGAACCATATTTATATCATAAAAAGAATTTGGTAGGATTCCTTCTTTTCCTGTTTTTCCAGATAGTTTATATAGTATTGAATTAATTGTCCTTTAAATGTTTGGTGGAATTCCCTTATAAATCCATCTGGCCTGGGAGACTTTTTGTTAGGGCTTTTTGATTGATGGCCTTTTCAATTTCTTTTTTTGAAATTGGGTTATTTAGGTATTTTATTTCCTCTTCTATGAATTTGGGCAATTTGCATTGTTGTAAATATTCATTCATTTCACTTGGATTGTCAGATTTATTTGCATATAGTTGATCAAAATAGCTCCTAATCATTGTTTTAATTGACTCTTCATTGTGGTGAATTCACTCTTTTTATTTTTGATACTAGTAACTTACTTTTCTTTCTTTGTTTAACCAAATTACTCAAAGGTTTACTATTCTGTTGCTTTTTCATAAAACCAGCACTTAATTCTATTTATTAGTTCAGTGGTTTCTTGATTTCAATTGTATTAATCTTTGTTTGGTTTTGAGAATTTCTAATTTGGTATTTAATTGGGGATTTTTAATGTGTTCTTTCTGTAGCTTTTTTAGTTGCATGCCCAATTCACTGATCTCCTCTTTTTCTGTGGTATTGAGGAAAGCATTTAGAGATATAAAGTTTCCCTAGAACTGCTTTGGCTGCATTCCCTAAATTTTGGTATGTTGTCTCGGACCTGGGCAAACTTTCTGCTGCATAGGGAACATCCTATCAGGAAACGTATGCCAATTTCTTATTTCTCTTGGATGCTAGGGAATTGAGAAACCATAGGTGCTTTTGGTTTCCTGAGGCTTACAGGCGACGAAATGGGCAAATTTCCCTCTACACCAGGGATCCTCCTTCAGAGAGACTCCCAGCTATGCCCATGCCTGCAGGATTCCCCTTCTCCTCTGGCCTCATGGCCTCTGGATCCTCAGCCTCTTCAGGCAGACTCAATGGGACTTCCCCAATGTTTGCCCCTAGGTTATCTTGCAGAGAACTGGAAAAGCTTGGTCCCAAGACCTTGAAAAGGAATATGATGAAACTAACATAAGAGAGTCCCTGAGAATGGTAGGGAATTTGAGTCACCCTCCCCAACCTTTGAATTTACCCTCCTCAGCTGGCAAAAAAGGAAGGAGGGTAGAATGGCAGCAGCTACAGCTGGGGGACGACTGGCAATGGCTCTGGGCCCTTGGCACCCTGTAGCCTGCCCAGAAAGCCTGGAAGGATCACCTGTGGTCAGCAATCCTGCTCAGCTAGTACCTCGCACCCCAGCAGCTACAAGCAGCATCAGCTGCCCTGGGGAGAGAGGGAAGGGGACGGGGGATGGATTAAGGCAGCAGGAGGTAAGAAGCCAGCCAGCCTCTGCACTTGGTAAGCTCCCTCTTTTAAAGCTGTGGTTTCAGCATGTTCATTATGAGACTGATTTTCTGTGTAATTTGGAAATTCATTCAACAGGATTAAAATCGCCTGAGTGATAATGGGTTTGCTTCAAGTTTCAAACTGGTAAACTTTTGCATCAGTTTTGTCAAGCATCTTTTCCTAACTTGGATGTTATTAGAGTATGAAATGAAAGAAACTAAACAGACAATGGAAAGATTGTTTTCCTGCTAACCCTGTCTTATAATATTTTCTAACTGACATTTGGAAAACCAAGTATTTTGGGTCATTTTTAATGCTAAAATGTAAAACTGGTAATTGACTACTCAGTATGTGTGTGGAAAGAGGTGATGAGGTGAAAGCCTTATCCTGATTGGTTCTGCCCGCTCAGAGCAGTCCTCAGGGCTAGTCAAAAGGCCCAGCCCAGAGCAGCTCTAAGGGGAGATGGCAGTGATAGGCAGCCCCTGCTCTGGGATCCCTGTTGATGTCCCTTATTTTGTAAACTTACCAAGGAGCTCGTTTGGGTGATGGAATTCCTAAACAATAAACTTGGCTTGCTGAGAATTTGTAAGTTTCTGTAAGTGATCTCTAACATTTGGCTTTTACACCAGCCCAGATTTAAATTTGAAAGGTAAATCTTGGTAACTTTTTGCCAAACTGTGATTAGTGAAACTTGCTGTTTGAGGAAAAAGCTCTTGAGACTGTAACTGCTTTTATTTTGAGTTGTCTGATGGATCATAATAATCCATCAATAATCAATAATCAATAATCCACCATCTGAGAGAAATGCCAGAAGCTACTCAGAGAGAATGTGATACAGGTGGAGGTCTGCATCTGGAAAAGCTGAGAGGACAATCTTAGCCTCAGTCTGAGGTGGGATCTCCTGGCTCAGTTTCCCCATTGTTTCCTTTGAAAAGGAATGTTTCCCACCTGGCTATCCTATTCTGGCTATGAGGTGGAATTGATACTGCATGGTTGGAAAACTGTGAATCATCTGATGCAAACAGAGCTAAGGATGTTTAATCCTGTCATACTTGGCATAGTCATATCCCAGTTTTATCCTTTTATAGCAAATTTCTCTAATCATAGCAAATGCACAGTGAAAGATAGAAGCACAATACAAGTATGTGAGATCTTGTTGTTTTGACCGAAAGAGTAGTCATTGTATATGCCAAACAACTGGGTAAATTAGTACTGGGCTTGTTATCTGCCTGCCTGTGAATCATTATCCTATACACTAAGGCTGGAATACATATTGCTATGAATTACTGACATCAATCAGCAACATCTTCAGTTCAGTTTGGGAAAAAGAGTTTCAGTGCAATCCATCTTCTTAGAGGGAGGTACTTTGTTTTCCCCATTCGGACATCACTTTTAATTCTCCTTATATCTGGGCCTTGTATACTGAACCTCCTGGCCAGATTTGTCCCCTCCAAGGTCCAGGCCATCAACTTCCAGATGACTGCTCAGGCTTCATACAAACCTTGGAACTAGTCAAAGCCCCTAAGCCCGTGGACTTAGTGTGAGCCAGGTTCCGAAGTCTGACCCCTGGAACAGGACCAGTGAGGCAGCAACAGCTCTATGCCCATGGCCAGCAGGAAGCAGTTTCAGAAGCCAAGACCTTCACCCTTACCCCAAAAGATTTGGGTCCCATTTGTTTGAAGGGAAAATGATGGCCTTATGGGACCTAGACCCCTAAACTGAAACTTATCTTGCGAATTACATTGGCTCATTCTCAAGCTCATTACTAAGGGGAAAACCAAAAATAACCACCAATTGGTAGTGAGGCACTCTCCAGCTCCTCCTCCTCTGTTGTTTTCTGTAATTACTACTGGGATTTTTGGAGTCCTTGGCAGGGATGCACTGAACTGTCTGGCCACAGCGCAAACTGAAGATTGCCCCTGTTTGTAAGTTTCATAATGATTGAATTAACTACTACCTGTTGTCAATCTGGAAGTACTTGGCCTCTTCCTTTGGTATCAAAAGAAAACCCATGGCTATGAGGGAAAGGTAGGGTTCCCCAGCCAGGGGCATCCCGGACCTTACAACTGGGGACAAATTCACAAGTACTACTAATACTACTGTGGATGGTTGTGGTTTCTACAAAGAAATGCTAAATTTCATTTAGAGGTTAGCAAAAGAAAGATGTAAATTTTTTTTCCCTTTCAAGTTTAGAGACCCTGTGAAATCAATCCTTGGGGACCATGGACCCCATGTTAAGATCTTTGGTTTAAACGCAAAGAGAAAAATAAAGATATTCCCAGAGACAGTTTTCTTTTCCTTTTCTTTTCTTTTCTTTTTCTTTCTTTCTTTTCTTTCTTTCTTTTTTTCTTTTCTTTTTCTTTTCTTCTTTCTCTTCTTCTCTTCTCTTTCTTCTCTTCTCTCTTTCTTTCTCTTTTTTCTTTTTTTTTTTGCTGGGGGAACAGAAGGGTGAGGAGGTGGGGTGGAGAACTAGTTAAGAACTAGTTTTCTCAGTTTGGATTAATCTCCTGTAAAGTGTAACTAACATTTATCTAGCCTGACACTACTTTGGATCCGACAGCCTTCTTGCCCTTACATTTTTCAAAGAATGGAGATTTGCCAGCTCGGTATTAGTAGAAAGAGAATTTTTCCAAATGGCTTCAGAAAGAATCAGACAATTAACATTGAAAGAGAGTTACTCATTTAGGGCTTCACAGTAATTGTTGGGAATGCTCTGCAGGCACCCCAGATTCCAGATTTGGCTAAGGTTTCAGTTTAATGTGATCATTAATCAAAGATACCTTATTAATATATTAAAAGATCCTTCATCAAAGGAAAAGGACCTATATGTGCAAAAATATTTATAGCAGTTATTTTTGTGAGCAGATATTAGAAATTAAGGGATGTACAGTAATTGGGGAATGGCTGAACAAGTCTGTGTATATGGGCGATACTTTCAGACAAACTTGGGAAAACCTATATGAACTAATCCAAAGTAAAGTGAACAACACCAGGAGATCACGGTACACATTAACAGCAATATCGTAACAATGCTCAACAGTGAAAGCTTTTGCTACTCTGGTCAATAAAATGAGTCACGATAACTCTGAAGGACTTATGAAAAATGTTAATCTATCTAGCTCCAGAGAGAGAACTGATGTACTCTAAGAACAAATTGAAGCATGCCTTTTCACTTTGTTTTTCCTTCTTTTTAAATTTTTTTTGCAACATGGTAAATGTTTTGTGTGATTTCATATGTATAGTTCACATTGAATTGCTTATGTTCTCAGTAGTAGAGGACAGGTCCTTAGAATCTCTGTGATTCAGTTTCTGCAGTTGTAAAATGGGGTAAATAATAGCACTACCTCAGAAGGCGTCGTGAGGACCAAAGGATTCATCATATGTAAAGTGGTTGGCAAATCTTAAAGCACTATGTAAACTAGACTGTTATCTCAGGTTAACTGTGTTGTATTTCTGGGACCATCTAGCGACTCTTACATTCATAGCTTCAGGAAGTCTGAACACAGAAGTGTAAATCATGCTATCTCATAATATCATTCCTGTACTGCTCCCTCTTCTAAAGTCTCCGTTAGGTACAGCTCAAATGGCATATTGATTTCAAGCTCTCAACTGCAGAGCAATCCAAATACTTAACAGTACAATCTGTCTGCCCTACTCATGCCTTCTATTCCTGATCATTCTCTATTAACTATTCAATGCATCCTGCCAGTAAATGAAGCCATTCTTGTGAAGTTTCATGCACTATTCCCTGAATTTATATCAACTTACAGCTGGATTTGGAGTCTAGGAAGGGAAAAGAATGTTGGTTTAGCTGACATTTTTTTCATAACAATAAATAGAAACTTTAAATATTGCTGTTCAGTCACTTCTGACTCTCTTGGGGATTTTTGGCAAAGACAGCAGAGTGGATTGTCATTTCTTTGTGCAGCTCATTTTACAGATGATGAAACTGAGGCAAACAGGGCCCACAGCTAGTAAGTATCTAAATCTAGCTTTGAACTCAGATCTTCCTGATTCAAGGCCCAGCAGTCTATCATCTGTGCCACTTAGCTAATTATAATCCAAGTGTCAAGTATACAAATCTTAGCCAGTGCAGATCTGTTATAGAATTCTTTCAGTGTCTTTGAGGGATTAAATGATGCTCAATATATTCACCTCAGTTTGCATTATGGGTAAGTCAGACCGACTAGAAGAAGTATGAGAAACCTGAGCTGCCATTCAGATTTGAGATTTTTCTTTCTTGGGAGCCTATTAATTTATTTGCAGACAATAAAGCAACCTTGCCAAGACAATTCCCACATGCATTGACAACAGTCCTTCCTTGCCTGTACAATTTCGGCCTGCCTATTCCACACTGTTGTCATAGCCTGAGAAAGAGCCAAGACGAGCATGAAGTGATCGAGGCTTTATCCTGTGTACCACAATTTAGTGGCCATTACATTTTGAGGCAGCTATGACACAGTGAATAGAGCACTGGGCCCAAAGTCAGGACGACCTCAGTTCAAATCTAGCCTCAGATGCTCACTGAGGGATCCTGGTCAAATCACTGAAACCTCTGTTTGCCTCAGTTTCCTCAGCCTCTTTAATTGGCACCCAAGTATATGCTGATGAAGCCTCTGTGAATCGCACCCATGATGAGGCTTCTTTGCCTGACTTGCACTCAGAGACTGGAGTCCCCAAAAGGCAGCTGCTTCCTTAGGTTCTCATGTAAGTAATATATGTCTCCTGTGTAGGCACATGTCAATTGGTTCAAGCATATAGGGTTGTCTCCATATGTGGAGTGGTTTCCTAAGTGGAACAAATACTGGGGACAGAGCTCCCCCATGGGGTTGAATGAAGGTCACCATATTTAAAAATGTAAGAGGAAGCAGAAACAAGTTTGTTGCAGTGAAGAGAATGCCAGACCTACAGTCAGGAACACTCATAATCCTGAGTTCAAATGTGGCCTCAGACACTTATGAGATGTGTGACCCAGGATAAGTCACTTAACCCTGTTTGCCAAAGTTTCCACAATAGCAAAGTGAGCTGCAAAAGGAAATGGCAAACCACCGCAGTATGTTTGTCCAGAAAACCCTAAATGGGTCACAAAGAGTTGGACAAAACTGAAAAATGACTGAACAACAATAACAAGGGGAAGGAAAGTAGGCGTTCTTTGCACCGATCACCTCCTGAAAGAGATCCCCAAAGGAAAACTCCTAGAAATATTGTAGCCAAATTCCAGAGTCCCAGGTCAAGGAGAAAATATTACAAGCAGCCAGAAGTCAAATAATGTGGAAACACAATTGGATAACGCAAGATTTATCAGCTTTTACATTGGGGACTGGAGGGCTTGGAATATAATATTCAGGAGGGCAAAGGAGATAGGATGAAACCCAGAATCACTCACCCAGCAAAACTGAGTATAATCCTTCAGGGGAAAAATGGTCATTCAGTGAAATAGAGGAGCTTCAAGCATTCTTGATGGAAAGACCAGAGAATAGAAAATTTGGCTTTCAAAAACAAGACTCAAGAGAAACACAAAGAGGTAAACAGGAAAGAGAAATCATAAAGGACTTATTAAGGTTGAACTCTTTATATTCTTGCATGGAAAGATGATATTTGTAACTCATGAGACCTTTATCAGTTGGAGGGAAAAAAATTATATGATTATATAGAAATATATGGATTAGATAGATAGATAGATGTTAGATAGATAGATAGATAGATGTAGTAGTAGTAGTAGTAGTAGGTAGGTAGATAGTAGGTAGGTAGTAATAGAGGCCACAGGGTGAGTTGAAGGTGAAGAGATTGATATCTGGAGAATAAAAGTAAGGGGGAGAGAGGATTTTACTTGGAGAAGGAGAAAGGGAGAGGTAGGATGGGGTAAAGTATCTGATGCTGAGTGAAGTGAGCAGAACCAGAGAATGTTGTACACAATGATGACTAATACTGATAAACTTAATCCTTCCCAGCAGTACAAGGATCTAAACATCTCCAAAGGCATCATGATGGAAAATGCTATCCACATCCAAAGAAAGAACTATGGAGTTTAAATGCAGACCAAAGCATACTATTTGCCATTTTTTTCTTCTGTTGAGTTTTATTTCCTCTTTCTGGTGCATCCTCCTATTGGTTCTAATTCTTACTTACAACATCAGTAATGTGAAAATATGTTTAATAGGAATGTATATGTATAACCTATATCAGATTGTGTGCTGTCTTAGGGAGGGTGTCAGAGAGGGAGAGGAAGAAAAATTTTAAACTCAAAAGCATATGGAAATGATTGTTAATAAATCAAAATAAATTAATTTTTAAAAAAAACCTGGGTAGAAGAAATGTGGCTGCCCTATCTCACCTGGTCATGGTGCCTGGGCATGCATGGCCTCATCTATCTCTTTGTGTTGTTTTTTTTTTTTACTGATCTGCAGCAAGTGAGTATTTTCAGATGAAACCATTGAAGTGATCTGGTAAGTTCCTTTGGGTAAACAGAACTGAATAGAGACAATCATAAAATCCTCAAAGCAATAATAAACAGTGTCAGTGGAAGCACCTGCTGGGAGCAGAGACACATGAAGGACAAAGTGACATATTGATTCCTCTAGGCTCATGCTCCCAACTCACACCAGCACTGGCAGGTTGGGTCCCCTAAGGGGTAAGCAAAGTGATTTTCCTAAAGTGCAAGTCCAACCATGTGAATTTGTACTCAGTAATACCAAATCCCAAATTTGGCATTGAAATCCCTTCATAATATTCTGTCTTCTTACTGTCCCCCCACAATTCTGTCCAGTGACACTGGCTTCCTGGCTCTTCTAGAAACAAGACACTCGATCTCTCATCTTCAGATGTTTTCTCTGGCTGTCCCCATGCCTGGAATGCTCTCTCTCCCATCTCTGCCTAGTGATCTTTCAATCCGAGCTGAAATCCTACCTTTAACAGGAAGACTTGTCTAATACTTTTTTTTCTTTTAAAGGCAATAGGGGTTAGGTGACTTGCCCAGGGTCACACAGCCAATAAGTATCTGAGGCTGGATTTGAACTCAGGTCCTCCTAACCCCAGGTGCTCTTGCCACCAAGCTGCCCCTTCCAATAGTGCCTTCCCTCTTTTACATCCTATTTATCCTGTATAGAGCTTGTTTGTGCATATCTGTTTGCTTGTTGCCTCCCCAATTAGATTGTGATATCCATGAGGTCAGACACTGTCTTTTGTCCTTAGCACATTAGTAGGTCCTTAATTGTGTGTGTGTGTGTGTGTGTGTGTGTGTGTGTGTGTGTGTGTGTTGTCATTTGTTCTTGAAGAGGAACATGATATGAGGGAGATGATGGCATGACTTACAATTGACTTTGATATGAATGACAGAGGGCTGTGGAAAGTCACCAGCCTCACTCTCCTCCAGATCCATCTGGGTCCAGTGGCCAGATATCAATCAGAACAACTGGAGACAGCCCAATGCCATGATTGCACTTGGCACATGTAAGCTGAGGTCTTTCCAGCTTCTCACTTTGAGAGAAAAGGACCATTCAGTGAATAGTCCTCTTTAAGAGGTGAGTCAAGGGATAGCCCCTTTCATTAAAAAAAATCAAACTGAAAGGGGAATAAATGTTTATTGAATGACTGACTGAAAACCCAGAAGGACTGTATTTGTCCCAGCTTTCTGGCTCACAAGCCT
>NW_027556169.1:0-18737 GCF_003287225.1 Phascolarctos cinereus | reverse complement strand
CTGTGAAATCATTATTTATTTACCTGGTAACTTCTGAGTCACAGTTCAAGGGCAGAGAGGAGCACTTTCTGGCAAGTCAGATTAGGGACCTGGAGGAGCAGTATCACTTCCAATAATAATGGAGCCAGGGCCCTGAGGGGCAGGGAAATTTCTGGTCTAAAGGGAGCAGGGACAGGGTTCTTCCTGGGTTAGGACCAGAGCACAGACCAAGAAAATAGAGACCAAACCTCTCCCCAAATCACATAATTTTCAAACCACCAAAAACTTTCAAACCACCAGAACTGGTTCTGAAAACAGCAGTGTGAACACATACACACACACTTGGGCTTTGCTGAAGTATAAAAGGCAAGAGTAGCCATCATGATCCCACACAAAGCAAAAAGTGAAACAGACTTAATTCAAAGAGATAAGCAGGGAAACTATATGTTTTTTAAAAATTAATTTATTTTTGTGTTTAATAGGAATGTAAATGTAAAGCCTATATCAGATTGTGCACCGTCTTGGGGAGGGTGGTGGGGAGGAAGGGGGAGAAAAATTTTCAACTCAAAAGCATATGGAAGTGATTGTTGATAAATCAAAATAAATTAATAAAATTTTAAAAAAATAATTTATTTTATCAACAATCACTTCCATTTGCTTTTGACTTTAAAATTTTCCTCCCCTTTCCTTCACACCACCCTCTCTAAGATGGCATACAGTCTGATACAGGCTATTCATATGTATTCCTATTAAACTTATGTTCACATTAGTGATGTTTTAAGTTAAAGAATTAGAAGTAATAGGAGGAACTACCAGGAAAAGGAAACAAAACTTAAAAGAAGAAAGTAAAAAAGCAAATAGTGTGCTTTGATCTGCATTCAAACTCCACAGTTCCTTCTTTGGATGTGAATAGCATTTTTCAATCACAAGGCCTTTGGAGATGTCTTACATCCTTGTATTGCTGGGAAGGATTAAGTTTGTCTATATCAGTCATCGCACAATGTGGCTGTTATTCTGTACAATGTTCTCTTGATTCTGCTCACTTCACTTAGTATCAGACCATACAAGTCTTTCCAGGTTTTTCTGAAGTCTGCCTGTTCATCATTTTTTGTAGCACAATACTATTCCATTGCATTCATACACAATAACTTGTTCAGCCATTTCCCAGTTGGTGGGCATCCTCTCAATTTCCAATTCTTTGCCACCACAAAAAGGGCTGCTACAAATATTTTTGTACATGGGGTACTTTTCCCATTTGTATGATCTCTTTGGGATGTAGTCCTAGAAGTGCTATTGCTGGGTCAAAGGGTATGTGCATTTGGATAGCCCTTTGGGCATAGTTCCAAATTGCTCTCCAAAATGGTTGGATTATTTCACAACTCCACCAACAATGCATTAGTGTCCAATTTTCCCACACCTTCTCCAATATTTATCATTTTCCTGCTTTGTCATGTTGGCCAATCTGATAGGTGTGATGTGGTACCTCAGAGTTGTGTTGATTTGCATTTCTCTAATTAATAACTATTTAGAGCATTTTTCATATGACTATAGATGGCTTTAATTTCTTCATCTTAGAACAGCCTGTTCATACCCTTTGATCCATTTATCAATTGGGGAATGACTTGTATTCTTACAAATATGACTTAATTCTCCATATATGTTAGAAATGGGGCCCTTATGAGAGATACTGGTTGTAAAAATTCTTTCCCAATTTTCTCCCTTCATTCTAATATTAGTTGCATTGGCTTTTGATAAAAACTTTTCAATATAATGTAAGAAAAGTTATCCATTTTGTTTTCCATAATGTTCTCTATCTCCTGTTTGGTCATGAATTCTTCTGTTCTCCATAAATCTGATAGGTAAACTATTCCTTGCTCTCCCAATTTGCTTACAGTATCAGCCTTTATATCTTTATATCTAAATCACCAACCCATGTGGGCCTTATTTTGGTAAATGGTGTGACATTTTGATCAATGCCTAGTTTCTGCTTAGTTTCCAGTTTTCACAGCAGTATTTTTTTTTCAAAGAGTAGGTTCTCATCCCAGAAGTTGGGGTCTTTCAGTTAATCAAATAATAGCTTACTATAGTCATTAACTACTGGGTCTTGCATACTTAAACTATTCCACTGATCCACCACTCTATTTCTTAGCCAGTACCAAGCAGTTTTGATGATTGGTACTTCAGAATACAATTTAAGATCTGGAATGGCTAGGCCACCTTCCCCTGCATTTTTTTTCATTAGTTCCCTTGATATTCTGGATCTTTTGTTCTTCCAAATGAATGTTATTATTTTTTCTAACTCTATAAAATGTTTTTGGTAGTTTGGTATGGCACTGAATAAGTAAATTAGCTTACGTAGAATTGTCATTTTTATCATATTAGCTTGGCCTACCCATGAGCAACTGATGTTTTTACCAATATTTAGATCTGACTTTGTTTGTGTGAAAAGTGTTTTGTAATTGTGTTTATATAGTTCCTGGCTTTCTTTCAGGAGGCAGACATCTAGATATTCTATAATGTCTACAGTAAGTTTAAATGGAATTTCTCTTTCTATCTCTTGCTGCTGGGCTTTGTTGGTAACATATAGAAATGCCTATGCTTTATATGGGTTAATTTTATAGCCTGCAACTTTGCTGAAGTTGTTTATTATTTCAAGCACTTTTTCACATGATTCTCTAGGATTCTCTAAGTATATCATCATGTCATCAGAAAAGAGTGATAGCTTTGTTTCTGCTTTGCCTATTCTAATACCTTCAGGTTCTTTTTTTTAAACTTTTATATCTTCTAAATTTATGTATTTTTAGTTTTCAACGTTTACTTCCACAAGATTTTGAGTTTCAAATTTTCATTTCGCCCCTCTGCCCACCCCAAGATGGCATGCATTCTGAATATCCCTTCCCCTAGTCTAACCATCCCTTCTATCTCTCCCCCCCTTCTCTTATCCCCTTCCCTTTCTACTTTCTTGTAGGGCAGGATAGATTTCTGTACCCCGTTTCCTGTATTTCTTATTTCCCAGTTGTGTGTGAAAACATTTTTTTAAACATGTGCTTTTAAAACTTCGGGTTCCATTTTTTTCCCTTCCTCTCTCCCCACTCACAATCATTTAAAAAACAAGTAACTCAATATGGGTTACACATGTGCAGTTATGCAAAACATAGTAGGCATGTTGTGAAAAACTAACTCTATTTCCCTTAACCCTATTCCGCCCCTATTTATTCTATTTTCTCTTTTGAGCCTGTCCCTCCTCAAAAGTGTTTGCTTCTGATTACTCCCTTTCCCAATCTGCCCTCCTTTCTATCATTCCCTTGCTCTTTTGTCTCCCCCCCCATTTTCCTGGAGGGTAAGACAGATTTCCATATGCAAATGAGTGTGTATGTTATTCCCTCCTTAAGCCAAATCCTTTGAGAATAAGATTCACTCATTCCCCTCACCTTCCCCTGTTTCCCCTCCACTGTAAGAGCGTTTTCTTTTCTGTTTTGTTGGGAGATAATTCACCCGTTCTACCTCTCCTTTCTCCTTCTCCCAGTATAATTGTATTACATCCCTTAATTTTATTCTCCAGCTATGACCCCTTCATCTTCAACTCACCCAGTGCCAGCTACACATTTATATCTATATCTATATCTATATCTATATCTATATCTATATCTATATCTATATCTATATCTATATCTATATCTATATCTATATCTATATCTATATCTATATCTATATCTATATCTATATCTATATCTATATCTATATCTATATCTATATCTATATCTATATCTATATCTATATCTATATCTATATCTATATCTATATCTATATCTATATCTATGTCTATATACATGCACATAATTTTTTCCCTCCAACTCCCCTAATACTGACAAAGGTCTCATGAGTTATAATTATTATCTTTCCATGCAGGAATGTAAACAGTTCAACCTTAATAAGTCTCTTATGATTTTTCTTTCTTGTTTACCTCTTCACGTTCCACTTGAGTCTTGTATTTGAAAGTCAAATTTTCTATTCAGCTCTGGTCTTTTCATCAAAAATGCTTGGAAGTACTCTATTTCACTGAATGACCATTTTTTTCCCCTGAAGGATTATACTCAGTTTTGCTGGGTAGGTGATTTTTGGTTGTAATCCTACCTCCTTTGCCCTCTAGAATATTATATCCAATGCCCTCAGGTCCCTTAATGTAGAAGTTACTAAATCGTGGGTTATCCTGATTGTGTTTGCAGGATACTTGAATTGTTTCTTTCTAGCTGCTTGTAATATTATCTCCCTGGCCTGAGAACTCTGCAATTTGGCTACAATATTCCTAGGAGTTTTCCTTTGGGGATTTCTATCAGGAGGAGATAGGTGGATTCTTTCCATTTCTTTTTTGACATCTGTTCTAAAATATCAGGGCAGTTTTCCTTGATAATTTCTTGAAAGATAATGTTTAGACTCTTTTTTTGATCATGGCTTTCAGATACTCTAATAATTTTTAAATTCTCTCTCCTGGATCCATTTTCCAGGTCAGTTGTTTTTCCAATAAGATATTTCACATTGTTTCCTAATTTTTCATTCTTTTGGATTTGTTTTACAGTGTCTTGATTTCTCATAAAGTCACTGTCTTCCAATTGCTCTATTTTAATTTTTAAGGCAGTATTTTCTTCGGTAAGCTTTTGAACTTCCTTTTCCATTTGCCCAATTTTGCTTTTTAGGGCATTCTTCTCCTCATTGGCTTTTTGGACCTCTTTTGCCATTTGGGTTAGGGTATTTTAAAGGTGTTATTTTCTTCAGTATTTTTTTGGGTCTTCTTTAGCAAGCTGTTGACTTGTTTTTCATCTTGCATCACTCTCATTTCTCTTCCCAGTTCTTCCTCTACTTCTCTTACTTCCTTCTCAAAATCCTTTGCTCTTTCAAGGCCTGGGATCAATTCATATTTTTCTTGGAGGCTTTGGATGTAGGAGCTTTGACTTTGTTGTCTTCTTCTGGTTGTATGTTTTGATCTTCTTTGGTACCAGAAAAAAAAAAGATTCTGTGGTCTGACACTTCTTGTGATGTTTGCTCATGATCCCAACCAATTACTTGAATTATAAACTCTTTGTCAAGGTAGAGGGCTGTTTCCAGTGTGGAAAATGTACTCTCCCAAGCTTCGGTGGTTTGTGCAGCTATTTTCAGAGATACTTCTAAGGACCTATAAATTTTCAATTCTTCCCAGGCGGTATGATAAGGGGCGATGTGTTTGCTCCTTTGCTGGCCTGTGCCCTGGTCTAAGAATGACCACAAGCCCTCTTTTCTGTCTTGGAGCTATTCTCTCTCCATAGCCACTACAAGCTCCACCGCACCAGAGCTCCTCCTCGCCCTAGGACAGCCCCTTAGAACTGTAACCCAGATCCAAGCACAGGCAAAGCAAGAGAATCCTGCACCAGCAGAGAGATCCCTGCAATCCCCCTCTGATCAGCCACCTGATTCCCCCTTAGTCTGTTTGCCTGAAGTTCAGGAGGCAGCCACCACCCCAGGGCTATACTCGGGAACTGAGACTAACACCTAGTTTCTCTCTCACTACAGAAACAGACTTTTCCCACTGACCTTCTAAGTGGTCTTTGGCTTTCGTGGGTTGAGAGGTCTGGAATCCACCACAGCTTCCTGAGATTTAGTCCTCTAAGGCTTGTTCCAGGTTTGCTGTGTCCTGCGTGCCCACGCTGAACTGTGCTTTTCTCCCAGCCTGGTGCAATGTACCTTTCTGATCAACCTTCCAGGTTGTCTTGGGCTGGAAATTTGTTTTATTCTCTCTTTTTAGGGGTTCTGCTGCTTTAGAATTTGTTTAGAGCCATTTTTTATAGGTATTTAGAAGGGTTTGGTAAAGAGCTTAAGCAAGTCACTGCTTTCATTCTGCAATCTTGGCTCCACCCCCATCCTTCAGTTTCTATTTCTTCTCTTATTGCTAAAGCTAACATTTCCAGTATGATATTGAACAACAGTGGTAATAATGGACATCCTTGTTTCACCCCTGATCTTATTGGAAATGCTTCTAACTTGTGCTCATTTCATATGATGCTTGCTGAAGGTTTTAGGTAGATACTAGTTACTATTTTAAGGAAGACTCCATTCATTTCTATGCTCTCTAGTGTTTTTAATAGGAATGGGTGTTGTATTTTGTCAAAAGCTTTTTCTGCATGTATTGACATGATCATGTGGTTTCTGTTGGTTTTGGTGTTGATATGCTCAATTATGCTGATAGTTTTCCTAGTATTGAACCAGCCCTGCATTCCTGGTAGAAATGCTACCTGGTCATAGTGTATTATTCTTGTGATAAGTTGCTGTAATCTATTTGCTAATATTTTGTTTAAAATTTTTGCATCTGTCTATTAGAGAAATTGTTCTATAATTTCCTTTCTCTGTTTTGACTCTTCCTGGTTTAGGTATCAGCACCATATTTCATCATAAAAAGAATTTGGTAAGACTCCTGCTTCACCTATTTTCCTAAATAATCTACATAGTATTGGAATTAATTGTTCTTTAAATGTTTGATAGAATTTCCATGTAAATCCTTCTGGCCATGGAGATTTTTCCCTAGGGAGTTCATCAATGGTTTGTTCAATTTCTTTTTCTGAGATGGGGTTATTTAAGTGTTTTACTTCCTCTTCTGTTAATCTGAGCAATTTATATTTTTCTAAATATGTATCCATTTCACTACGATTGTCAAATTTGTTAGCATATAGTTGGTCAAAATAGTTCCTAATTATTGTTTTAATTTCCTCTTTCTTGGTGGTGGATTCACCTTTTCATTCTTGATACCAGTAATTTGGTTTTCTTGTTCCTTTTTTTTCAAATTAAATTAACCAAAGGTTTGTCTAATTTATTAGTTTTTTCATAAAACAAGCTCTTAGTTTTATTAGTTCAATAGTTTTCTTAATTTCAATTTTCTTAATTTTTCCTTTGGTTTGCAATATTTCTAATTTATTGTTTAAAGGAGAATTTTTAGTTTGTTCTTTTTCTAGTTTTTTTGGTTGTATGCCCAATTCATTGATCTCCTCTTTTTCTATTTTATTTATGTAAACATTTAGAGATGTAAAACTTCCCCTAAGAACTGCTTTTGCTGCACCCCACAAGTTTTGGTATGTTGTCTCATTATTGTCATTCTCTTGAATGAAGTTGATTGTTTCCATGATTTGTTGTTTGACTCAATTATTTTTTAGGATTAGGTTATTTACTTTCCAATAATTTTTTAGTCTATCTTTCCATGGCCCTTTATTACATATAATTTTTATTGCATCATGATCTGAAAAGGATGCATTTAATACTTCTGCCTTTCTGCACTGGATTGTGAGGTTTTTATGCCCTAGTACATGGTTGATTATTCTGTATGTGCCATGTACTGCCGACAAAAAAGTGTATTCCTTTCTACCCCCATTCGGTTTTCTCCAGAGATCTGTCATACCTAACTATTCTAATGTTCTATTCACCTCCTTAACTTTATTCTTGTTTATTTTCTGGTTAGATTTATCTCATTCAGAGAGGGGGAGGTTGAGGTAGTCCATTAGTATAGTTTTGCTGTCTATTTCTTCCTGTAACTCCCTGAATTTCTCCTCTAAGAGTTTGGTTGCTATACCATTTCGGGCATGTATGTTTAGTAATGATATTACTTCATTGTTCATGGTGCCTTTTAGCAGGATGTAGTTTACTTCCATATCTCTTTTGATAAGATCTATTTTTGCTTTTGCTTTGTCTGAGATCAAGATTGCTATCCCTGCCTTTTTTTACTTCAGCTAAAGCATAATATATTCTACTCCAGCCTTTTACCTTTATCCTGTGTGTGTCATTCTTTTTCAAATGTTTCCTTTAAACAACATATTGTAGGATTATGGTTTTTAATCCATTCTGGTATCTGTTTCTGTTTTATGGGAGAGTTTATCCCATTCACAGTTATGATTATTATCTATGTCTTTTTCTCCATCCTTTTCCCCCCTTTGTATGCTTTTCTTTCTCCTTTCTCCTTTTCCCTCCTCACTAGTGTTTTTCTTTTGACTAATACCTCCCTCAATCACTCCTCCCTTCTATTAGCCCTTTCCCTTTTCTTCCCCTTTACCCTTACTTCTTCCTCTCTCCCTTGTATCCTCCTCCCTTTTCTTTCCCCTTTTCCCTCCTACTGCCTACAGGGCAACTTAGATTTCTATACCTACCTGATTATATTATTCCCTTCTTGAGCCAAATCTGATGAGAATAAAGTTCAAACAATGCTCATCCCGTCCCTTCTTTCCTTCTGCTGTAATAGGTTTTTGTGTCTTTTCCTGTAATGTAATTTACCCTTTTCTGCCTCCTCCTTTCTCACTACATTTTTTTAGATCAGACTAATCCACTTACTTGAATCCATTTAATCCACTTGATTAGAAATTTTTTATCATTATGTGAAAGTCAACTTATATCCACCCCCTTTATGTATACTCCCTTAACATGGTGTAATAACGATACAGTTCTCAGGAGTTGCAAGTGTCATGGTCCCTTGTAGGAATGTAAACAGTTTGCCCTTATTAACAACATATTGTGTCTTTCTGTTCTATTTATCTTTGTGTGTCTCTCTCGAGTCTTGTACTTGAAGATCTAATTTTCTGTTCAGCTCTGGTCTTTTTATCAGGAAGGTTTGGAAGTCCCCTATTTCATTGAATATCCATCTCCTCCCCTGAAAGATCATGCTCATTTTTGCTGGGTAGTTGATCCTTGGTTGTAATCCAAGCCACTTTCATTATGGAATATCATATTCCACACCCTACAGTCTGTTAATATAGAAGGTGCAAGGTCCTGTGTAATCCTGCCTGTGGTTCCATGATATTTCAATTGTTTCTTTCTGGCTGCTTACAGTGTTTTCTCTTTGACCTGGTGATTTTTGAATTTGGATACTATGTTCCTTGGCATTTTCAATTTGGGATCCCTTTCAGGAGGCGATCAGTGGATTCTATCTCTGGCTACTTTACCCTCTGGTTCTAGGACCTCAGGGAAGTTTTCCTCTATGATTTCCTGAAAGATATTGTCCCAGCTCTTTTTTTCATCGTGATTTTCAGGGAGACTAATAATTTTTAAATTGCCTCTCCTGGATTGATTTTCCAGGTCATTTGTTTTACCAATGAGGTATTTTATGTTTTTATCTATTTTTTCATTTTTTTGTTTGTTTGACTATTTCTTGCTCTCTCATAGAGTCATTAGCTTCCATTTGCCAATTCTAATTTTTAATAAATTGTTTTCTTCTACTAGATTTTGTACGTCCTTCCCCATTTGGCCAATTGTATTTTTGAGAGATTTGTTTTCTTCAGTGTACTTTTTTTCTAATTGTCCAGTTGTATTTTTTAGGGATTTGTTTTCTTCAGTGTATTTTTTTTTCCAGTTGGTCAATTGTATTTTTTTAGGGACTTGTTTTCTTCAGGGTACTTTTTTTTCCAGTTGGCCAATTGCATTTTTGAAGAACTCTTCTCCCTCTCTCATTTGACTTTTAAAATCCTTCTTGAGCTCATCTGAGAAGGCTTTTTGGGCTTCAGACCAGTTCATATTCTCTTTTGAGGTTACAGATATGAGTTTGTTGACAATATTGTTCTCTTCAGAGTTTCTGTCTTGATCTTCACTGTTCTCATAATATGAATCTATGGTACATTTTTTCTTCCTCATGGTGTTTGATTATTCCCTGCCTGTTAAAGAGACTGAGCTCTCCTGCCGGTGAGCAGAGGGCACTGACCCAAGCTTCTTGTATTGGGAGCCCAGGTGTTGGTCACTAGCTTTGTGTGCTGGGGCCTCCAATGTTGGCAATTGGAGGCTATAAGGTTCTGGCAGCTTACTTGGTATTGGACTGGAATCAGCAATGCTGGAACTCTAGGTTGCCTGCTTTTCTTTTCCTTTAGCTTTCTTCAGCTCCTTTCAGATGGATGTTGCAGGGTGTTTATCTGCCTGGGGCCCTTTGTAGTACTGCTTCCCTAATTTTTGCTGGGGCACTGGGATATCTGTTGCTGTAGAATGCCAAGGCACCTGGTGGTTTTCTGAGCTGTTTTCCACCAGTTCCCCACCCTCAGTGAGGCACTTGGAGTTCCACATGTTGGTGTTTGCCCACTCCACCACCTGGGTTTCAGGATCTCCTCTTGGTGTGCTAAAGTGGGGCTTTCCACTAGCTTGCTGGGATGCCAGTTGTTCTGTACTGTTCCCCTTCCCCCAGGGCAAGAGAAGAGTGGTCTTTCCCATTACTCTGTGAAGCTACTTGGGTTATTGGACAGCTGCTCCGTCTTTCTTCAGGTTCAGCTGTTCCATGGTTTTTCCTGGGGCGATATTTTCTGGGCTTTCAGAGGTTGATAGGGTAGGGTGAGAGTGACTACCTTTTTACTCTGCCATCTTGGCTCCCAGAAGCAGAAGTCTCAGGGAAACTATATCTTGCTAAAAGGCTCTCTAGACAATAATGTACTGTCAATGCTAAACAAATATGCATCAAAAGGCAGCACTTGCAACATCTTAAAGTAAAAGTTAAATGACTCAAAGAAGGAAATAAAAATTAAAACTATACTAATGGCCAACCCCAGCTTTCCCCTCTCAGAATTAGGGAAATCTATGCATAAAATAACATTTAAAAGATGTTAAGGAGAGGAAAATAATATTTTAAAAGTTAGCTATGGTAAGACTGGAGAAAATTGAATGGAAATAGGAAGGAATATACCTTTTTCTCAGCTGTATGTGAGACTGCAATAAGAACAGCAAGGTCCTATCTTTCCCCCAGAACAGTTGGACCCTATCCTTCTCCCATATGCTGAGCAGGCAACTACTTCCCCCATATGCTTAACAGGCAACCTCACCACTCTGTGGCCTACCCTATCACCAGTGACCTTGTGGTCAAGGGACTTCCCCATGCAAGCCCTATGAGACTCCTCAATGCCTGATAGTATGTCAAAGCCCCCATTAATGTCTCATGACTATGATAATGAAGGGACTCTCGAGACTGAAAGTGTATCTTTTTTGTGATAGCCACCCTGATGACCCAGTAAAGCACAGTAGCAAGTAACTTTTTTTGCTTGCATAACACAAAGATTATGTCATAGTAAATTTCCATAACTCACTCCCCCTTCAGCTCTTATATACGTAAGTCCACATTCCCCTTCCACTCAACCAACCAGCCTCCTGACACTTCTTGGTTCCATTTACTTATATGACAATAAAGCTTCACCCATTGAGAAACAAGTCCAGCTTTTGGGTAATTTTTATCCTTAGAACTTTCTCATTGCAGGACCTTCACAAAAAAAAAATGAACATACAGTACTGCATAAAACCTCATAACCAAATGAAGAAAAACAGAAATATTACATGCACCTTTCCCCAACCACAATGCAATATAAATTGCAGAGCTGTGGAAGCATAGATTAAAATTTAATTGGAAACTAAATAATCTAATCCAAAAGAATGTTCAAAAACAAATCATAGAATCAGCCAATTTCATTAAAGGGCATTTACAACAAACAGGCAACATACCAAAATTTGTGGGATGCAGCCAAAACAGTATTTAGGGGAAATTTCTACCTCTTAACAACTAAAAACAAAAAATCTCAGACCACAGAAAGTTACAATTGTGACAAGGAAAATCAAGACACAAATGCGTAGCAATCATGATCTCAGACAAAGCAAAAACAGAAACAGATCTAATTCAAAGAGATAAGCAAGGACGCTACATCTTGATAAAAAGTGTCATAATAAAACAATGCAATAGCAATACTAAAAAAAATATGCATCAAGTGGCAGAGCATCCAACTTCTTAGAGTAAAAGTTGAATGATTTACAGAAGAAAAGAGTCAAACTATACTAATAGGTGATCCTAACTTTCCCCTCTCAGAGTTAGGTAAATCTATGCATAATATAAAGAAGAACAGAAGTTAAGTAGATGAAAAGAGTCTTAGAAAAGTTAGATATGATAGACTTCTGGAAGAAACTGAATGGAAATAGAAAGGAACATAACTTTTTCTCAGCTGTACATGGGACCTTCACAAAAACTCAGCATGTATGAGGGCATAAAAACCTCATAATAAAAAGGAGAAAAATAAAAATCTTAAATGCACCCTTAGACACCACAGTTGATAAAAATGACATTGAAGAAAGAGTGTGGAAACAGATTAAAAATTAACTGAAATCTAAATAACCTCATTCTAAAGAATGAGTGGGTCAAAGAACAAATCATAAAAAAGTGATCAATGATTTTTTTAAAGAGAATACCAATGATGAGACAACACACCAAAAATAGTAGGATGCAACAAAAGCGGTACTTATGGAAATTGTCTTTCTCTAAATGCTTACATCAGTCAAAGAAAGAAAAAGGAGATCAAGGAATTTTGTAAGAATTTTTTTTTAAACTAGAAAAAGAAGAAATTAAAAATCTCAAATTAATATCAAAATGGAAATGCTGAAAATCAAAGGTGAGACTAAGAACACTGAAAATTATTTTTAGAAAATTAAATTAACAAATAAAAGCAGTATTTGTTTTATGAAAACACTAATAAAATAGGTAAACCATTGGTTATTTGATTAAACAAAAGAAGAGAACCAAATGACTAGTCTTGAAAATGAATAGAGTGAATGCATAATCAATGAAGATGAAATTAAAGCAATTATTAGGAGGTATTTTGCACAATCATATGCCAGGTAAACTTAAAATCGAAGTGAAAAGAGTATTTACAAAAATATAAATTGCACACGTTAACGTAAGAAGAAATAGAATACATGAACAACCCCAATTAAAAAAAGAAATTGAACAAGGCGTAAATGACCAAATCCTGAGGATCAGATGGATTTAAAAGCCAATTCCACTAAACGTTTAAGGAACAGTTCATCCCAATACTATATAAACTATTTGAAAAATAAAGAAGGAGTCCTGCCAAAGTCTTTTTATAGCCAAAATATGGTTTTGATACCTAAGCTAGGGAGAGAAAAACAGACCAATTTCCTTAAAGAACAGCAAGGAACCACTTGAAACAAAATCCCAGGAAAGAGATTACAGCAATATATCACAAAGATCATACACTATGAACAGTGGAATTAATACTGAGAATGCAGGGCTGTTTTAGTGTTAGGAAAACTATCATCATAACTGACCATATCAACAAAACCCAACAAAAATCTTATGAGTATATGAAAAGATGCAGAAAAAATCTTTTGACAAAATACAACCTATTCCTATTAAAAACAGTAAAAGCAAAAGAATCAATAGAACCACTCTTGAAATTATAAATAATAATCTTTTTAAAAACCAAGAGCAAGCATTGTCTGTCATGAGAATAAACTTGAAGCCCTCCAAATAAGATCAGGAGTAAAAGAAAGACATCCATTATCACCACAATTATTCAATATTGTATTAGAAATTCTAGCTATAGACAAAAGGCAAGAAAAAGGAAATTGGAAGAATAAAAATAGGCAATGAGGAGACAAAATTACTCCTCTTTCCACATGATCTATGGTACATTTGGAGCACCACAGAGAATAAAAGAACTAGTTTAAACAATTAACAACTTTAGCAAAATTGCAGGATACAAAATAAATCCACATGTATTATCAGAATTTCTACAATACTACCAACAAGCTACAACAATTATCAGAAGGAAGAGACAGAAAGGAAATTTCATTTAAAGTAACTGCAAACAATATAAAATACTTGAGAGTCTCCCTGCCAACACCAACCCATGGACTACATGAAAACAATGACAAAACACTCTTCACACAAATAAAGACAGATCTGAACAGGAGGGGACATATGAATTGCTCATCAGTAGGCTGAGCCAATAAAAATGACAATTTTACCCAAGGTAATTTGCTTATTCGGTGCCACAACAATCAAACCACCAAAGACTTGTTTTATAGAAGTAGAAAAAAAATAATAATCAAATTCATCTGGGAAAACATAAGGTAAAGAATTTGAAGAAAATCAATAAAAAAAAGTGAAGCCCTACAGTGAAGCAGTAATAGATTTTAAAGTATAATACAAAGCAGTAATCATAAACGCAATCTGGTATTGGCTAAGATATGGAAGGGTAGATCAATGGAAGAGACTAAGCACACAATACGCAGTAAGAAATGACCACAGTAATCTAGCGTTTAGTAAACAGAAAGATCCAAGCTTTGGTAGTAAGAACTCAGCATTTGGCAAAAATTGCTGGGAATACTGGAAAAGCAGTTTGGCAGAACTAAGCATAAATCAACATGTCACATCCTATACCAACATAAGGTCAAAATGGGTACATGATTTTGGCATAAATGGTGATATCATTACTAAATCAGAGGAGCAAGGAAAAATGTTCCTGTCAGATATATAGATAAGGGTTTAAGTGATTTTATATAACTTGCCTTCTCAAGGTGTGGGGAGGGTAGGGAGGAAAAGAATTTAGAACTCAATATTTAAAAATGGATTTTAATGTTTTTCTTTTAATTGGGAAATAAATAAAAACATTTTTATAGAAAATATTTAAAAAACAACCTAAACAGCTGGAAGAATGTTCAGTGTTCACAGCTAAGCCATGCCAATACCATTAGAATATCAGTATCACCAAAATTAATTTGTAATTTTAATGCTTAACAAATCAAATCACAAAGAGGATATCAAGAGAAATGATTGAAAGAAATGCTGATGAAGGGGATATAGAACTTTCAGGATACAAATTGTAATATAAAGCAGTAGTCATCAAAGCCATTGGTTAAAAAACAGAGAAATAAACAAATGGTATAGTGAGAAAAGGGAGATTCAGAAAAAATAGAACTCAACAATATAGTATTTGATAAGGGGGAAATGATAAGTTAACTAGAGAAAAACCCCTATTTGACAGAAACTGCTGGGAAAATTGGGAAGCAGTTTGGCAGAAATTAGGCTTAACCCCAAAAGGTACAGGGTAAGTGGATATATGACCTTAATCATCATGTGACTAAAAATATCATATACCACTCTCAGATACGGGTAACAGATATATTCTTGACCAAATAAGTGACAGAGGTAATCACAAAGTGCAAAATTGATGGCTTTGATTTCTTAAAACTGAAAAGATTCTGTACAAACAACATTAATGCATCGAGCATAAGAAGGAAAGTGTTTGGGGGTAAAAATTGTTTGCATAAAATTCCTCTGATAATGGTTTAACTATACAAAGCATACAAACAAGTATATATATATATATATATATATATATATATATATATATATATACATATAAATATATATGTGTGTGTATACATACATACATATATATGTAAGTATACATGAATGTATGTATATACATAGAAATTCCCCTCTTGATAAATGGTGAAAGGATATAAACAAGCACCTCTGAAAAGAACTGCAAAGTATTCACAAGCACATACAAAAATGCCCCAAGTCGCTAATGAAAAGAGAAATGAAAATCAGCACAACCTTAGGATCACAAGAGAAAGTCAAAGTTGGAGGGGTGTGGGAAGATAGGCACACTAACACGTTGTTGGCAGAGCTGTGAAGTGGCACAATCATTTTAGAAAGTTGGAATTATACAAAGAGAGTAACAAAAATGTCCATAGCTTTTGAAAGAAAGACTCCATTACTGGGCTTATATCCCAAGGAAGACATTAATAAGAAAAAAGTCTCCCTATATATGCCAAAATATTTACAATACCATTTTAAAGAAATGAAATAGTTATATATATATATATATATATATATATATATATATATATATATATATATATATATATATATATATATATGTATATATATATATGTATGTATATGTATATATATATGTATATATATATATATATATATATATGTATATATATATGTATGTATATATATATATATATATATATATATATAATATTTGTGATGACTACTAATGAGAAACAAAGTAGATGCTCATCAGCTGGGAAATGATTGCTAAACAATGTCTGGAACATGAATAATGGAATACTACTACTGTACTTTAAGAAATAATGGCAGTGGGGGCAGCTAGGTGACGCAGGGGTTGGAGTACCAGCCCTGAAGTCAGGAGGACCTGAGTTCATTTCTGGCCTCAGACCAAACAGTTGACACTTACTAGCTGCGTGACCCTGAGCAAGTCACTTAACCCCAATTGCCTAACAAAAAAAGAAACAAAGAAAGAATGGCAGTGGTGACCACAGGGAAGTCTAGAATGTTCTCTGTGAAGTGATGCAAAATGAAGTAGGAGCAGCTAAGAAAACAGAATGAATACATGGGAAATCTAACAATTTAAATGGAAAGAACCCACCAAAAGTGTAAAAACACATGGAACAAACTGTTGAGGAACATGAAGGACTGAGAAGAAAACATGAGAAGACACTATCACCCTACCTGTCCAGGAGGCAAGAGGCCCACATGAATTAAACATTGCATTCCTTTTCCTGAATGCATTGGTCAGTTCTACTTGCTTTTTTCCTGCCTAAAAGAAAAAAAAACACTATTTGTCACATGGCATGGCTCTCGAGGATGGGGAAAGGGAAAGAGAAATGGATACCGGGTGATGTACTAAAGAGAAAACTTTTTTTTTAAAAGATGTCAAGCATCTCGAGGGTAATAATGGATGGCCAAAGGAAGAAAGAAAGGAGTTTAGGTTAGTGATTATCAGTAGCAAATATCAAACTATACAATTACTATGAAGAGCATTATTATTGATATTGTCTGAATTTTCTTGACCCCATTTTGGATTTTCTTGGCAAAGATAGTGGAGTAGTTTGCCATTTTCTTCTGCAGCTCACTTGACAGATGAAGAACTGAAGCAAATAGGGTTAAGTGACTTGCCCATGGTCACACAGTTATTAAGTGAGGGCAGATTTGAACTCAGGAACATGAGCTTTCCTGACTTCAAGGCCAGTGGGACACTTAGCTATCCAGAAAACAATTGGAACTTAGTAAATATCAAAATGTTGATCAATGGAAACAATGAGGTAAGCAAGCAAAGAAATAAAATAAAATGGTTTTAATAAATCCAAAGACAGCAGTGTTGGTGGGGGAGGACATACTTCTTGATGTAAAACAAAACATATGGGATAAGGGGAAAGCAGTTTGGCAGAAATTTGATAGTATATCAACACCTCACAGCACCTATCAAATAAAACTGCAAATGGATACATGAATTAGGTATAAAGAGGGAATTAATATAAAACTAGAGAAGCAAGGAGGAAATTACTTTTCACATCTATGGATCGGGGAAGAGGTTGTGACAGAACAAGCAATGTAGAAAATCACAGAAAGTAAAATGGATGATTCTGCTTCTGTAAAGTTGTAATGTTTTTGCACAAATAGCAAAAAAAAAAGCACTTAAAATGAGAAGGTAACAGTTAAGTGAGGAAAAACATCTTTGCAGTAAAGTTCTCTAAGGACTGTTGCATATGCAAGATATGAAAACAACTGATTCCAAATTCTAAGATTAAGAGCCATTCTCCTATGGGTCAAAAGATATGAACCAGAAGTTTTCAAAGGAAAAATCCAATCTATCAATGGCCTTATGACAAAATGCTCCAAATATTTCATAATGAGAGAAGTTCATGTTAAGAATTCTCTTCTTTCACTCTGTAAATCATAGACATCCACAGGTTCAGGGACAGTGCTCTCTTTCTGTTCTCCAGCAAGGTACATGGAAATGCCCCTTTCACCAGGTGCTGGTTAAAACCAGAACAAATACACCATTAAATTAAAGGACTCCAAATGAAGGAGATGATATGGAGAAGGGGAGGGGAAAATTTCCTAGACTGTCTCCTCTCTCCCAAGCCCCAGGCCAAGCCAAGGTTGGGAAGAAGGGAGGGAGAAAGGATGGAAATGTCCACCTGAGGAGGGGAAGGAGGGATTGTCCCTAAAGGTTTCTCCCTGATGGCCTCACTGAACCCACTCACTCCACGACACCTGCCCCCAAGCCCCAGACCTCCAGGCAGAAGCTTGGGCTGTCATATGGCCCCACGCAGCAGAAGCCCTGGAAGAGCAGGTACACATGAGTACATATACATACACATAAATACACACATACACACTCTCAGATACACATGATCTTACATACACACACAAAACATGCATAAACAAAGCTATGAATACTCCCACGACTGACCCAACCATGCCCCCCACAAATCCCCATGGGCACTAAAACAAGCCAATTTGGGATAGCAGTGATGAGGTGAGGCAGACAGGAGTGTGTGAGGCAGATGAAGCGAACAGGATGCAGGATATGAGATAAGATGCAGGATGTGACCAGCCAGAAAAGTGATCAAAGAAGACTATGCATTAAAGACCCCCACCATGGACTTACCAGTGTGCTTTCACAAAGCACCATCAATTAACCTGACCACTCTTCCCCTCCCCTTCCTGTTTCTCTTTTCTTCTCTGTATGGACTATGTGACATCTTGGAGTAGTGCTCCACTCCCCCTCATTCAATAAAACTGTATTTAAACATACCTTTAACCTGGCCAACTTCCTTTCCCTCCAATGGGAAGTAGGTCCTATGCTCTGTCTCTCTGACATGGGAGCAGACCAGCTTGAGTGCATCACCCCAATAAATGCCGTTCTTTAATTTGAAGAACTGTCCAAGTGAATTTCTTTCAGGACACTAGGACCACCTGTGTATTCCTTATAATTTCAGGTGGCACCCCAACATTCTTGGGGTGCATCCTGAACTCATCAGGGGGAGGTTCAGGAGAAGATTGAACAGGGGACAGAAAAAATATAGGGGGAATGTGGAGGGGCAAGAGGAACATTGGCAGGAAGAATGGAAAGGGGACTTACCTCATACATATCCACACAGGAAAGTGCAGG
>NW_027556168.1:0-57989 GCF_003287225.1 Phascolarctos cinereus | reverse complement strand
AACTTAATGCAGACAATCAAAGCTCCATGAACCAACTCTCAATCTGCCCCAATTTAGTCCTCTGAATGACCACTTAAAGTGGAAGAGCTCTCTGAGGCCACTTTGCTTTACAATATAATTAACAGGTTGCTGTTTAGTCATTTTCAGTCATGTCTGACTCTCTGTGACCCATTTGGGATTTTCTTGGGAAAGATACTCCAGTGGTTTCTCATGTCCTTCTCCAGCTCATTTTACAGATGAGGAAAAGGGTTGAGTGACTTGCCCAGGGTCACACAGTAGTAAGTTTCTGAGGCCAGATTTGAATTCAGGTCTTCCTCACTCCATGCCCAGCACTCTATCCACTGCACACCTAGCTGTCCTCACTCAACAAGTAGGGAAGGGAATGAGCACTTATAAGTCCCTACTGCATGTTAGACACTACGCTAAGCCTTTTTTGCAAATGTTACTTCACAATAACCTTCAAGGTCGATGCTTTTATTATCACCATTTTATAATGGGGAAACTGAGGTTAATCGACTTGCACAGGTCCCAACTGAGGCCAGATTTGAACTTAGTTCTTTCCTGACTCTGGGCCCAGCGTTCCATCCCTATACCAACAAGGCAGCATAGTCCTCCAGACTACATTATACTATGTGTTGACCACAAGCAGTCAACTAGTCTTTGCTGGTGGATCTCTAGGGAGAGGAGCCCCTCTCTTCCCAAGGCAGCCCATTCTACTTTGGAAGATCTATGGTGGTTAGGGAGATTTTTCTTCTATCAAACCTAAATTTAGTCCTAGGCACCTTTACACTATTTGTGCTCTGGGGCCAAGAAGAACAGGTCAATCCTTTCCCCTCTCCCCCACTGTAACCCTTTAAATTCTTGAACACAGACGTGATGTCTCCTCTGGAAGTGTTCTCCTCTCTAGGCTACAGGGCCCATGTCCTCCAGCTGATTCTCCATAACATTATTCCCAGGCCCTTCCCCATTCTGATTGCCTTTCTGGATGGTCTCCAACTTATCAGTGTCTTCTGAAAAGCTGTTACATAAAAGAGAAAAGTGATAATTTAGACGTGGTGTAAGGGTCAGAGTGGAGTAGGAGTGTTGGTGCCTCAGTTTCAGATAATCTCTCTTTTATGCAGACAGTATAGTTTTCCTGGCTGCTGGATAATAATAACTGATATATATTCAACACTTTCCACATTTTTTATGTGGTAGTACCAGAGTCCTATTAGATTTTTCCTTTTCCAATTTATGGATGAGTGTGAACAGGTGGTGGTGGTGGTTATTTTAGAACTGTTCGGTTGTGTCTGGTTGTAGCATGTCAATACTATCCATAGGGTTTTCTTGTCAAACATACTGAAGTGGTTTGCCATTTCCTTCTCCAGGGATTAAGGCAGAAGAAGTTAAGTGACTTGTCCGGGTTGTACAGCTAGTATCTGAAGTCAGATTTGAACTGAGGTCTTTCTGACTCCAGGCCACTGAGGCACTTAGCTGCCTCCAATTAAGTGGTTATTGACCTAATAAAATGTTGGAGACCAGATTGGAACCCAGGTGTTTCTAACTTGGAGTTCATATTCATTGTTTTTTCATTCTCAGTAAAATTCCATCACATTCATATATCACAATTCCTATAGCCTCATCCAACGGACATAGACTTTCAATAGACACTTATTAAGGAGATTTTCAATAAACACATTAAGTGCCTACTATGTTCCAGGCACTGGGGATTATCTTCCTTCAAGGAGCATGCATTCTGTTAGAGGTGACATAATTGGAAAGGCATTGAATCAGAACTCACAGGATCATTGCTTAGTATATGCGTAACTTTGGAGAATAACAGCTAGCGTTTCTATACTGCTTTAAGGTTACAAAGTGCATTACAGATATTATCTCCTCTGCTCCTCACAGCAACCCTGAGAGGCAGGTGCTTATTATGACCCCCATTTTACAGATGAGGAAACTGAGGCAGGTACAGATTAAGTGACTTGCCCAGGATCACACAGCTAATAAGTATCTGAATCTGGATTGGAACTTCCTGATTCCAGGTCCAGTGCTCGCTCCACTGCATCACCTCCAGGCCTCCTTTCAGAGTAATTCTGAAGGTAGAATAGATGAAACCTGGCACCTGATTATATGCTGGAGGTAAGGGAAAGGGAGAGGCTTCCTTCTAGGGTGTAAACCTAGACGACCAGAAGGGTGGAGGTACCCTGAAATGGGATAAGGAAATGAGGAGAAGAGGTGGGCTTAAGGGGGATGATCACATGAGCTGAAATCTGCAGTTTGGAACTATGGGTAATATGAAGCTTTACGTTTGCAGTGTTTTATACCCCTTGTCTCAACTGAATCGTCTTGGGAGGGAAGTGCTAAAAATAGTATTACCCCCATTTAGCAGATGAAGAACCTATGGTGAATGCATGAAGTGGCAGGATCTAGATGCCACCCAGATTTTCCTCCCCCTCCATTTTATTATTTATTTTTTTTAACTTTTTTTAAAGTTTGAGTTCCAAACTCTCTCCTTCTTCCCACATCCTCCTGTAGCCACTGAGAAGGCAAGCAGTATGACATCACTATATATGTGAAATCATGCAAACGTTCCCATATTAGCCATATTTCAAATAAAAAGCAAGACAAAATTAAGAAAATGAGAAAACTGCATTTCAATTTGCCCTCAGAATTTAACAGTTCTCTCTCTCTCTGAAGGACAGCAATTTTTTCATCATGAATTCCTTGGGATTGTCTTGAATCATGTATTGATCAGAGTAGCCAAGTCTTTCACAGCTGATTATCATTTTGACATTGCTGTTCCTGTGCACAGCGATCTCCTGGTGCTTCTCACTTCACTTTGCATCATCTTATATAGGTCTTGCCATGGTTTTCTGAAACCATTCCCCTTCATCATTTCCCATAGCACAATAGTTTTCGATCACAGCTAAATGCCACAACTTGTTCAGCCATCCTCAAATTGATGGGCATCCCCTCAATTTCCAATTCTTTGCCTCCACAAAAAGAGCTGCTGTAAACATTTTCGTACATATAAGTCTTTTTCGTTCTTCTTTGATCACTTTGCGATACAGACCTAGTAGTGGTATTGCTGGGTCAAAGGGTAGGCACTATTTTATAGTCCTTTAGGCATGGTTTCAAATTGTTTTTCAGAATAGTTGGACCAGTTCACAACTCTACCATATTCAGTAATGTACCTGTTTTTCTCATCTCCTCCAAATTTGTCATTTTGATAGATGTGAGGTGGTACTTCAGAGTTGTTTTTTTGCCTTTCTCTAATCAATAGATATTTAGAGCATTTTCTTCATGACTATAGATAGCTTTGATTTCTTCTTCTGGAAACTGCCTATTAATATTCTTTGACCATTTATCAATTGAGGAATGGCTCTCATTTTTTAAAATTTTGACTTAATTCTATCCTCAGTATATATTCGAGAAATGTTATTTACAAGAGACACTTGAAACTTGCTGTAATTTTTTTTTATATTACTTCCTTGCCTATGGTACCTTTTAGCAAAATGTACTTTCCCTACTTATCTCTTTTAATTAGGTCTATTTTTGTTTTTGCATTGTCTGAGATCAAGATTGCTACCCATGCCTTTTTTACTTGAGCTCAAGCATATTTGGCTGCATCCCTTTATTTTTCCTTTGTGTGTCTTTCTGTTTCAAGTGTGTCTTGTAAATAACATATTGTTGAATCCTGATTTCTAATCTATTCTGCTATCTGTTTTCATTTTATGGGTGAGCTCATCCCATTCACATTCACAGTAATGATCACTAACTGTTATTTCCTTCCATTCCATTCTTTTCTCTCTCTCTCTCTCTCTCTCTCTCTCTCTCTCTCTCTCTCTCTCTCTCTCTCTCTCTCTTTCTACTGTCCCTCCTCAAAAGTCTATTTTGCTTCTAATTACTGCCTCCCTTTATGGTACTCTCCTTTATCACCTCCCCACCCCTCTTTATCCCCTTCTATTTCCCTATTGGATACATTACACTTGTAAACAACTGAGTGTGTATACATAGTCTTTCATTTTTCAACCAATTCTGATAAAAATGAGATTTAAGCATTGCGTACCCCCACCATTTCCCCCTCCTTTGTAAAAACTCTTCCTTGAGGGGCAGCGAGGTGGTACAGTGGATAGAGCACCAGCCCTGAAGTCAGGAGGTCCTGAGTTCCAATCTGGCCTCAGACCAAACACTTGACAATTACTAGCTGTGTGACCCTGGGCAAGTCATTTAACCCCAATTACTAAAAAAAAAAAAACCCTCTTCCTTGAATGCCTCTTTATGTGAAAAAAAATTCTCTATTCTACTCTGCTTTCCTCCTTCTCCCACTGGACCCTCTTTTTTTCTCCCTTTCACCTTTTCTTAGAGATCATTCAGGATAATTGACTCATACCATGCCCTCTGTCTATGTAAACTCCTTTTAAGTGCCCTGATAATGATAAAGTTCTTAGGAGTTACATCTATCATCTTTACATATAGGATGGAAAGAATGTAATTTATTGAGTCCCTAATGCTTACTCTTTCATGTTTACCTTTTTGCTTCTCTTGAGTTGTTTGTTGGAATGTCAAATTTTCTATTCAGCTCTGCTCTTTTCATCAGGAATGCTTGAAAGTCCTCTATTTCATTGAATATCGATTTCCACCCCCACCTCCCAGGATTATACTCAGTTTTTCTGGGTAGGTGATTCTGGTTGGAATCCTAGCTCCTTTACCTTGTAGAATATAATTTTCCAAGCCCTCTGCCTTTAATGTGAAAGGCACTAAGTCTTGTGTGATACTGATTGTGGCTCCGTGATATTTGAATGGTCCCTTTCTTGCTGCTTGAAGCACTTTCTCATTGACCTGGGAGCTCTGGGGTTTGGTTAATATTCCTGGAGTTTTCATTTTGGGATCTTTCTCGGGAGGTGATCAATTTCTCTTTTGCCCTCTGGATCTAAGATATGAGGGTGGTTTTCCTTGATAATTTCTTGAAATATGATATCTGATATGTTATTCTGATGTGATATGAGAAATATGATATCTGATATGGTATCTCAAAATATAATATCTGAACAAATATTTTTAGCTTTATAGTCTTTTTAAAAATCCATTTATTTATTCATTTATTTTTAGTTTTCAACATTTGCTTTTATAAGATTTTGAGTTCTAAATTTCTCCTCCTCCCTCCACTCCCTTTTCCGCAAGACAGCATGCAATCTGATATAGAGTATACATGTCATATTAAACATACTTTCACATTCGTTATGTTGTGAAAGAAGAATCAGAACAAAAGGAAAAAAATGAGAAAGAAAAAAACAATAACAACAAAAAAGTGAAAATAGTATGCTTCAATCTGCATTCAGATTCCATTAGTTCTTTCTCTGGATGTGGATAACATTTTCCATCATGAGTCTTTTGGAATTGTCTTAGACATTGCATTGCACAAAGTTGGTCATCCCACAATGCTGCTGTTACTCTGTACAGTGTTCTCCTGGTTCTGCTTACTTCACTGAACATCAGTTCATGCAAGTCATGCCAGTTTTTCTGCAGTCCACCTGCTCACCATTTCTTATGGAACAATAATTTTCCATTATATTCATATACCACAACTTGTTCAGTCATTCCCCAATTGATGGACATCCCCTCAATTTCCAATTCTTTGCCATGGGCTCTTTATTTCATTATGCTTTCAGGCGGTCCAATGATTCTTAAATTCTCTCTCACAATCTATTTTCCAGGTTTTTCTGATAAGATATTTCGTATTTTCTTCATTTTTTCATGTTTTGACTTTGTTTTATTATTTTACTATCTTATAGAGTCATTAGCTTTGACTTTCCCATGTCTAATTTCTTGGGGATTTGGGGATTTTTTAAGGCAATTGGGGTTAAGTGACTTGCCCAGGGTCACACAGCTAGCAAGGGTCAAGTGTTTGGTCTGAGGCTGGATGTGAACTCAGTTCCTCCTGACTTCAGGGCTGTGCTCTATCCATGCACCACCTAGCTGCCCCCAAGTCTATTTTTAAGCAATTATTTTTCAGTGAGATTTTGAACCACTTTTTCCATTTTGGCCAATTCTGCTTTTTAAGGAGTTCTTTTCTTCAGTAAGTTTTTATGCCTCTTTTACTATTAGGACAATTCTGTTTTAGAAAGTTTTTTTTTTAGTATTTTTTGCCTCTTTTACTAATCTGTTAATTCTCTTTTCATAATTTTCTTGCATTACTCTCATTTCTTTTCCCAATTTTTCCTCTTCTACTCATCACTTTCTTTGAGTCTTCTAGGACCTCTTGTTTGTTTTACAATTTGCACTTTTCTTCGAGTTTTTTTAGTAGCTATTTTTAAATTGTTCTCTTCTTCTGAGTTTATGTCTAGGTTTTCCCTGTCACCATATTAACTTTTAATGGTCAAATTCTTGTGTGTGTGTGTGTGTGTGTGTGTGTGTGTGTGTGTGTTTGCTCATCTTTGTAGACTGTTTCTTGACTTTGAACTTGATGTGAAAGTTGGGTTCTGCTCACCTTGGGGTGGCGAGGCACTGTGCCAAGCTTTAGGCTTTTTCATGCTGACATTTTCAGAGGTAGTTCTGGGGTCTGCAAGTTTTTTGGTGCTTCCAAGGTGGTGTGATTCTGAGAGAGGCATGGTCACTGCTCTCCTGGTCTGTGTTCTGGTCTCTAGCAAGAAAAGGTCACTGGTCTCCTGCAGCCAAAAGTGCCAGTACTCCTCTTGGCCCTGGAACTGTGACCAGGACCCCTGCTCTCTTGTGACCAGCCCCAAGAGCTCCTCTGTGCCCTGGAACTTTGACCCAGAACAGTGTGTGGGCAATAAAATTGATCATCAGCACCCACTATTCTCAGTGCCAGCAAAAGTGTCCTGTAATCTCTTTGTGAGCAGCTGTTGAACTCTCACCACCTCTGTGCCAAGAGCTTCCAAAGCTGCTGCTCCTGCTGTTGCAGTCACTATTGCTGCTGCCATGTGTGTATTCTTAGGATGGACCTCAATCCCATGTTACAGTCTTCTCCTGCCAACCTCTTCAGTTTTCTTAAGACAGAAAAATACCTCATCCAACTTTTTGTTGGCTTTGCTGCTCCAAAATTTGATTTGGGGCATGATTTGAAAGTTGTTTAGAGGGGAATGTCAGGAGAGGTCAGCTGGGTGGCCGCCCCTAATCCACTATCTTGGCTCTCCCCCCTAATAATCACCCATCCCAGCTTTTCTAACTGCAAGCCTGGGGTTCTCTCTACTGCACTGTACTGCCTGTCCCCTAAACCAGAGTCCTTCCAAGTGCTTGGAGGCCTTAGCCTGGGTCCCATAAGTTATTCAAGACATTTGGGATTGCAGGGGGGCCTGAGAGCTTGCTTGATATCATACAGCAAGTTGGTAGGCAGAGTTGAAACCAAAACCTATGGTCTTCAGAGACTTAGGTGTTAGCAGATCCTGTTGCACCACCTTACCTGCTGCATGATTAGGACACACCATAACCCTAGCCTGTCACAAGGGAGTGCCCTTCTCGGAGATGCCCAAATGAGGGCAATAGAGTGCATAAGAAGGAATAGTAAATTCTGAATCTGAGGAGCTGAGTTCAAATCCTGATTCTGACATTTGTTATCTCTGTAATCTTGGGAAAGTAATTAACCTCTCTGGCCCTCAGTTTCTCCATCTGTAAAAGTTGGGGGGGTGGACTAGATGGCCTCTACATCCCCTTCTAGCTCTAAATCTGTGGTCCTAACATCTCTCTGGAATTTGGTATTCTCATTTGAAAGTCAAGTGAGGAAGGAGGTCTTGGACCAGATGACCTTTCTCTATGAGGCTATGAACCCATAGTTTGAACCTTGAATTTCCAAGCATGTCTAAGATTCTTGGACCAAATGCCTGTGATCTTCATCTCCCATTAGGCTTCTCCATGCAGTGGGTGGCACAGGATTCTGCAGTCAGAGCATACTCAAGGTTGGTGTTGTTACCTTTGGACCTTTGCAGATGACAGTGTCAATAAAACTAGAAGTTATGGAACAGGGACATTAGGGAGTGACTATTTGCACTCCAAAATGATTTATTACACAGTTTCCTTAAAGTGGATTATAGATTTAGATTTGCAAGGAAATTGAAAAGGCCATTAAATCCAACAGATGAGGAACCAAAGAATTTGAGAGGTGGAAGAAATTCCAGCATTCATGTGGTCTCAGTTATGGAAGCTGAGGCCAAGAAAGGGGAAATGATAGCTAAGGCACTTATTAGCAGTAAATATGTAAAAGTTCAGTTTGCACAAAGCTTTTTAGGAACTCTGCTATTGAATTGAATAGTATTATATCCCAGGAAGGGGTGGGGCACCAGGCTGACTACACAGAGGCAAAATGACTCAGTTAGGAAAAATGGGGCAGGTTAAAGCTTCCACACAGATCAGCATTGAGATCAATCCCATGAGTGACCACTGAACTTCCAGCCTGAGTGATAGAGAGGCCCAGTCTTTATAAAGAAACAAACAAAAAAATCCCTACTTATCTTCAAGGCTGGTTTTGAAGGCTCATATTTTTACTGTTAAACCCAAATATTGTTCCTTTTGTATCTTTGAGGTCTTTGTATCCTTCCACGGATGTAAACTCTCTTCCATTTGGTTCCAAAAGTCCAGGTAACATAATTCAGTAAAATTTCTCCCTAATGAAGCTCTTGCTCTCTTTATAAATCTGAGCTCTTTCTTCCTTCACATTATGAGTCATCCTTCCAAGAGGGGGAAGGCATCCCATCCTCATCATACCACTTATTTTATTGGCTTTCCTTGATTGATAAGACCTTACTCAACTGATTTATGTTAACCAAGCTCCCAGGAAACTTTTATAATTTACACATCTATTCATTCTTTGTATTCATAACCCAACCACAGCAAACAATCAGGTAGAGAGTAGGCACTTAATAAATGCTTGTTGGTTGGTTGACTCATGTATTTACTTTTGTTAACTAATTTTTACAAAATTAACAAATATTTGTTTTCTGTACCTCTCCCCATACATCCTAAAAAAGAAAAGCAAACTCCTTCTAACAGATATGCATAATCAATAAAACAAATTCTCAATGGTGGTGTTAAAAAAATGTATGTCTCATTTGTTGTCTGCGGGCCTTCACCTCTGTGTCAGGAGGTAAGTAACGTTCTTCTTGAATGGTCCTCTAGAATCATAATTGGCTATGGCATTGATCAGCGTTCTCAAGTCCTTCAAAATTGTTTGTATTTATAATGTTATTATTAAACTGTTCTCCTTTTTCTGTGTATTTCACAGTGCATTAGTTCATAAAAGCCTTCCCAGGTTTCTTGGAAACCTTCCTTTTCATAATTTTTTTTTATTGTGTGGCATAGAGTATTCCATGACATTCATATACGATAACTTATTTGGCCATTCCTCTATTTATGGCATTCCCTTTGCTTCCAGTTCTTTGCCTCCCCCTAAAGAGCTGCTATCAAACTTTTATATGTTTGAGTTATTTCCCTTTTCTTAGATCTCTTTGAGTTACAGAGCCAACTAATGTGTCCATAAGTAAGAGTACACACACTTTAGTGACTTTTAATTCTAATTCCTGTAATTTCTTTTTCTTCTCTTATTGCTAAAGCTAACATTTTTAGTACAATATTGAATAACAGTGGTGATAATGGACATCCTTGCTTCACCCTGATCTTATTGGAAATGCTTCTAGTTTATCTCCATTATAGATAATGCTTGCTGATGGTTTTTCATGGTGCTACTTATCATTTTAAGGAAGACTCCTTTATTCCTATGTTCTCTAGTGTTTTTTTTAAAATAGGAATGGGTGTTTTATTTTGTCAAAATTTGTCAACATTTTGTCAAAAGCATCTATTGAGATAATATACTTTTATGATTTCTGTTAGTTTTGTTGTTGATATGGTTAATTATGCTGATAGCTTTCCTAATATTACACCAGCCCTGCATTCCTGGTACAAATCCTACCTGGTCATAGTGTATTTTATCCTCATGATAAGTTGCTGTGATCTCTTTGCTAACATTTCATTTAAACTTTTTACATCTATATTCATTAGGGAAATTGGTCTACAATTTTCTTTCTCTGTTTTGGCTCTTCCTGGTTTAGGTATCAGCACCATATTTGTATCATAAAAAGAATTTGGTAAGGCTCCTTTGCCTATTTTCCCAAAGAGTCTATATAGTATTGAATTTAATTGTTCTTTAAATGTTTGATAGAATTGACTTGTAAATCCATCTGGCCCTGGAGATTTTTTTCTTAGCTAGTTCATTGATGGCTCGTTCAATTTCTTTTTCTGAAATGGGATCATTTAAATATTTGTTTCCTTTTCTGTTAATCTGGGCAATTTATATTTTTGTAAATATTCATCCATTTCCTTAAGATTGTCAAATGTACTGGCAAATAGTTGGGCTAAATGGCTCCTAATCATCGTTTTAATTTTCTTCATTAGTGGTGAATTCACCCTTTTCATTTTTGATACTGGTAATTTGATTTTCTTTTTTCTTTTGTTTAAAATCAAATTAACTAAAGGTGTATCTCTTTTATTGTATTTTTTGAAATAAAAATAGCTCTTAGTTTTGTTTATTCCTTCAATAGTTTTCTCAATTTCAATTTTGTTAATCTCTCCTTTGGTTTTCAGAATTTCTAATGGCATTTAATTGGAGATTTTAAATCTGTTTCTTTCCTAGCTTTTTGTAGTTGCATGTCTAATTCATTGTTCTCCTCTTTCTCTATTTTATTCATGTAAACATTTAGAGATATAAAATTTCCCCCAAGAACTTCTTTCACTACATGCCATAAGTTTTGGTATATTGTCTCATTATTGTCAGTTTCTTAGATGAAGTTATTGATTGTTTCTATGATTTGTTGTTTGACCCACTCATTCTTTAGCATTAGGCTATTTAGTTTCCAATCCGTATTTACTGTCTTTCCAGAGTTTTGCTTTTGACCACCACCTCCCTCAGTCTGCCCTCCCTTCTATCAGCTCTCTCTCTTTTTTTCCCTTTCCCCTTCTACTTCCTACAGGGCAAGTTAGATCTCCATACCTGAGTATGTTATTCCCTCCTTGAGCCAAATCCGATGAGAGTAAAGTTCAAGCAATGTTCATCTCCCTCCCTTCTTTCCCTCTACTGTAATAGGTCTTTATGCCTCTTCATGAACTCTCTTCTGCTTCCTCCTTTCCTCTTCTCCCAGTACAATCCCTTTCCCCTCTTAATTAAAAATCAAAACAGTGTTTCCCCTCAAAGGTCTTGTAGTCTACTGGGTATTTGCAACATGCATACAGAGAAGCAAATACCAAGTACATACAAAGTAATACAATGTGGCTTGAAGAGATAGAGTTACTGTCCCTCACCTTCCTCCTTGCTCTGACACTTGTGTCCTTCCCACCTATCCCGAGTGGGGAGAGAGAGAGAGAGAGAGAGAGAGAGAGAGCCTCCTCTTCCTCAGAGGAAATTAGGAATATGACATATTCAGAGACAATGGAGAGACTTGTATGAACAGGTGCAGAGACTGACCAGGAGAATTTATGTGAAGACCAGAAGAATGTAAACACATCTGAAAGACCTCAGAATCTGACCAAAGTCTTGACCAATCTTGGATTCTGAAGACTGATGATGACCGCTTATTGGCAGAGAGAAGGGTTGAAGGGCAGGAGCTATAGGACCAGACTATACAATGAGATGAGGGCAATATATTGATTTGTTTTACTTTGTTGTAAGGAAGGACTTGTGTGTGGAGGCGTTGGAGGGTAGCAACAGGCATGTAAAATATATAAATGAAGCAGTATAAAAGGTACACAGAGGAAGGGAAGGGAGGTGCAGAAGGGGATCAATTAGAGAACTTTGTTAGTGCTTGCTTCAACTTATATATTTAAAGAAAAACACTGTATGAAGAAGTTCATGGTTTCTGGCACAAGCCTCTTCCCTTTTTTCATGTCTTGAAATCTTTGTGATTGTTGAATTCACAAGAAAGATGGCTCTGAATAAAAAAAAAAGAGGGAGATGGAACTAACTACTGAGGGGGCAATCAGGAAGACCTTTTCGAGAAGGTTGCATCTGAGCTGGTGCTTTGAAGGAAGCTAGGAACAGGAAGAAGTGGAGGTGAGGCAGCCTGGACAAGAGCATAGTGGTGGAGATGACATTTTGTGCATGGGAATGTCTTGGGTAACTATGGGTGAAATTCAGCCCTTACCTCTCTGCTGACCCCTGGCCTTGAATCACCAACTGCCTATGAGACATCTCTAATAAGATGTTCCCTAAACATCTGAAACTCGGTATGTCCAAACCTGAACTTACTGTCTTCTTCCACTTAAACTCTCCCCTCTCCCTAACTTCCTTATTACTGTTGAAGGTACCCACCATCCCCCAGTCATCCAGCCTTGAAACCTAGGGGTCATGCTTGACTCCTCACTTTCCCTCCCTCCACAATCCAATCTGTAGCCAAGTGTTGTCATCTCTACCTTTTCAACATGTTCTATGCATTCCTTTCTCTGACACTGCCACCATATTGGTGCAGTCTTTATTACCTCACGCCTTTGTGTTGTCAGATCATGTCTGACTCCTCATGACTCTATATGGGGTTTTCTTGGAAGAGATACTGGAGTGATTTGCCATTTCCTTCTCCAGCTCATTTTACCAATAAGGAACTGAGGCAAACAGGGTGAAATGACCTGCCTAGAGTCACACAGTTAATAAGTGTCTGAGGCTGAATTTGAATGCAGATAGGAGTCTTCTTGACTGCAGGCCCAGCCCATTGTGCACTCTGGCGCCACATAGCGGCCCATGCCTGGACTACTGCTACAGCTGCTGGTGGGTCTCCCTATCTGCAGTGTCTGCTCACTCCAGTCCTTCTTCCTTTGCTGACAAAAAGATCTTTCGTTTTGCACATGTCCTACTATGTGACCCCCTCATTCAGTCAACTCCATTGGCTGCCTGTTATCTCCAGAATGAAATGGAAAATGTTCTGTCTGGCCTTTAAACTCCTCCACAACTCGGGCCCTTGCCGTCTCTGGTCTTCTTACACTTTTCTCTCTCTACATACTCTGATTCAGAGTCACTGGTCTTGCTGTTCTCAACGACACACCCTGGCCCCTTTCCCCGTCTCCTGACACTGACATTCTACTGGCTGTCCCCCCATACCTAGAACATGTCTCCCTCCTACCTTCTTTGAGATTCAGATCATATCCTAACATCTGCAAGAGGCCTTTCCTGGTTTTCTCCCTTGTCCCCCACATTAGTGCCTTTCTCTGAGATTAATAATAATAATAATAATAATAATTATAATTAGTATTTCTATAGTGCTTGAGGTTCACAAAGTACTTCACAAATATTATCTCATTTGATCTCTCAACAACTCTGGAAGGAAATGCTATTATTATCCCGTTTTAAATGAGGAATGAGCAGCAAAGGATAAGTGATTTGTCCAGGGTCGCAGAACCAAAAGAAGTCTGAATTGGTCTTCCAGACTGAAGCTCCAGCATTCTATCCATTGTATCACCTGGATGCCCCACCTTTTACATTACACATCTTCTACACATATTGCTTGTATATTGTCTCCCTGATTGACTGTGAGCTCCTTAAAAGCAAAACTATTTTTGCCTTCTTTGTTTCTGCAGGGCTTAGCACCATGCCTGGAATGTGGTAAATGCTTTAAAATGCTTGTTCACTGATTTACTTACCTTTACTTCAAAGGCTATATGGAGCTGACCATGATCAACCATGTGACTACACAGTAAACATTCTATAGGTTTGATGCTTTTGATTCTGCATGGATGCCTGGCTCAAAGAGTCCTGGAATTCTCGGAAGAATCAAGGCTGTCACATGTTGTCAATACATGTTGTCACAAGCCTGTTAACACACACTAGGAGGGATTCAAAGTAAAACCAAACCAGAAGTCTCTCTTAGACAAAGGGGGTATTTGTCTTCTAAGATGTCAACCTCAAAAATGATAGAACATACCTCAAACATTATGGGGCCATTTTGCTTTAATTCATGGAATCAGAGACATAGTGGGTAGAGTGCTGGGCCAAATCTTCTGGCTGGCTGCCCCCCCCCATCTCTGGAATGCTCTCTCCTCTGCTCTAACTATGATTTCCTGGCTTCTTTTGTTTTAACTAATATCCCACCTTCCACAGGAAGCCTTTCCCAACTCTCCTAATTCCAGTTTCCTCTATTAATCATTCCCTATTGATTTTATATATGTGTATAATATATATACTGTGTGTGTATATATATGATATATACATCCTGTATATATTTATAATAATATATTATATATATAGGGGTGTGTGTGTATATATCTATATCCATATCTATCTATGTCTATGTATCTGTGTATATATCTTGCATATAACTTGCTTTGTATATTATTTGTTTGCATGTTGCTCCCCATTAGATTGTAAGCTTCTTGAGGCAGAGACTGCCTTTTGCCTCTTCTTAAAATTTTTTTTTTTTTTGCATTCTTTTCTTTTTAAATTTTGTGTTCCCAACTCTCCATCCCTCTCACACTCTCCTCCTCACTCAGAAGATAATCAGTATGGTACCAACTATACATGTGAAATCATGCAAAACATGTTTCCATATTACCATGAAAAATAAGTGAGAAAATTATACTTTGATTTGTACCAAGAATTCACCAGTTCTCTCTCTGGAGGTTGATTCCACTTTGTCATCATGAATCCTTTGGAATTGCCTTGAATCGGGTACTGATCCAAGTAACCAAGTCTTTCACAGTTGATCATCATCACAACATTGCTGTTCCTGTGCACAATGATCTCCCATTTCTTCTCACTTCACTTTGCAGCAGTTCATAGAGGTCTTGCCATTTTTTTCTCTGAAACCACCTCCCTCTATTTCCTACAGCACAATAGTATCCATCACAGTCCTATGCCACAACTTGTTCATCCATTCTCCAATTGATTGGCATCCCTCAATTTCCAATTCCTTTGCCCACACAGAAAATATCTACTATAAATATTTTTTGTACATATAGGTCCTTTTCCTTTTTCTTTGATCTCTTTGGATAAAGACCTAGTAGTGGTATTGCTGGGTGAAAGGGCATGCACAGTTTTGTAGCCTTTAGGCATAGTTTCAAATTGTTTTCCAGAATGGTTGGGCCAGTTCACAACTCTACCAACAGTTCATTAGTGTACCTCTTCCTCATCTCCTCCGGCATTTGTCATTTCTGATAGGTGAGAGGTGTATGGTACCTCAGAGTAGTTTTAATTTGCCTTTCTCTAATCAATAGTGATTTAGAACATTTTAAAAATATTAGTATAAATAGCTTTGTTTTCTTCTTTTGAAAAGTACCTCTTCATATCCTTTGATCATTTATCAATTTAGGAATGGCTGTCATTTTTCAAACATTGACTCAGTTGTGTACTTAGTATATATTGAGAAATGAGACCTTTATCAGAGAAACTTGCAAATTTTTTTCATATTATTTCATTTCCTATGGTACGTTTTAGCAAAATGTAGTTTCTCTGCTTATCTCTTTTATTTAGGTCTACTTTTGCTTTTGCTTTGTCTGAGATCATGATTGCTACCCCTGCCTTTTTTTTTTTATCTAAGCTGAAGTATATTAGCATCTGCTCCAGCCCTTTATTTTAACTCTGAATGTAGCTTTTTGTTTCAAGTGTGTGTCTTGTAAACAACATATTGCTGGATCCTGGTTTGTAATCCATTCTGCTATCTGCTTCCATTTTATGGATGAGCTCTTCTCATTCAATTCATAGTTATGATTACTGTGTATTTCCTTCATCCCATTATCTTCTGTTTCTTCCTCTTTCTCTCACTCTTTTTATCCTATCCGTACTCAAAAATCTATTTTGCTTCTAACCACTGCCCCTTAATCTGCCCTCCCCTTTACCATCCCCATCTTTCTCGTATTGCCTTCCCTGCCTGTTTCCTTCTTGGTTAAGTTACATTTCTATACACAACTAGGTGTGCATATTTTTCCTTCTTTGAGCCAATTCCAAGGAGAACAAAGTTCAAGTATCATCTACCACTCCTGTCCCCTGCCTCATTTCCCACTCCAGTTTGAAAGCTTTTCCTTGTACAGATCTTTTATGTGAGAAAAATTTCCCCTATCTACCCACCTTTTCCTTTTTTCCTAGTACATCCATCTTTCTCCTCCCTTTTTTTTGAGATCATTCCAACATAACTGACTCACACCCATGCTTTATCTATGTAACCCACTTTTAACTGCCTTAATGTTGATAACATTGTTAGCTGTTATAAAACAGTTTATATTATTGAGTTCCTTATGATTACTCTTTCATGTTTACTTTTTTATTCTTTTCTTGAGTCTTCTGTTTGACTGTTAAATTTCTGTTCCGCTCAGGATTATTTGAAAGTCCTCTATTTCATTTAAACATCTGTTCTTCCTCTCCCCCTCCCCAAGGAATATTTCAGTTTTGTTGGGTGGGTAATTTTTGGTTGTAATTCCATTCTTTCGCCCTCTGGAATATCATATTCCAGGCCTTCTGATCCTTTAACACGGAAGCTGGTAAATCTTATGTGATCCTGACTATGGCTTGAATTATTCCTTTCTGGCTGCTTGAAGCATTTCCCCTTTGACCTGGGAGCTCTAGAACTTGGCTATAATATTTCTGGGAGTTTTCATGGGAATCTGTTTCAGGGGATGATTGGTAGATTCTTTCAGTGTCTATTTTACCTTCTGGATCTAAGATATTGGGACACTTTTCCTTGATAGTTTCTTGAAATATGATATCTAGGCTCTTTCTTTCACGTGGCTTTCAGGTAGTATAAGAATTTTTAAATTACTTCTGTTTTCCAGGTTAGTTATTTTTCTGATGAGATATTTCATATTTCCTTCTACTTTTTTCCCATTCTTTTGATTTTGTTTTATTGTTTCTTGATGTGTCATGGCATCATCAGCTTCACTTGCCCAATTTTAATTTTTAAGGAATTATTTTCTTCAGTGAGATTTTGTGCCTCTTCTTCTATTTTGCCGATTCTGTTTTTGAAGGAGTTCTTTTTTTAGTGAATATTTGTCCTCCTTTCCATTTGATGTAGTCTGCCTTTTAAGGAGTTCTTTTCTTCAGTGAATTTTTGTGCCTCTTTTTGCCAAGTTATTAACTTTCTTTTCATAGTTTCTTGCATCATTCTCATCTTTTGCCAGTTTTTTCTTCTACACTTTTATCTCTTTCTTGAACTCTTCCAGGAATTCTTATTGAACTTGGGTCCAATTAGCATTTTTCTTTCAGTCTTTTTTTTTGGGGGGGTAGCTGTTTTCACATTGTTGTCTTCTTCTGAGTTTATCCGTTGTTGTTCCCACCTCCATAGTAGCTTATATTGTCAAATTCTTTTATTGTTCTTGTTGTTCATTTCCCCAGCCTATTTCTTAACTTTGAACTTTAGATGAAAGCTGGGCTCTGCATGCCGTGAGGTGGGGAGGCGCTGCACCAAGCTTCAGGCTTTTTTGTGCTGCTGTTTCAGAGATAGTTGTAGGGATCTGCAAGCTTTTGGTGCTTCCAAGGTGGCACGATCTTGGGAGAGGTATGATTACATGTGTCATGGTCTACCCTCTGGTCTTCGACTAGGAAGGGCCTCTGGTCCTCTGCAGCCTGAAGTACTAGTGTCCTCTTGGCCTTGGAACTATGACCAGGGCCCCTGCTCCCTTGGGACTGACCTCCAGATCTCCTCTGCACCCTGAAACTGTGACCCAGACCTCCATATGGCAATAGAGTGGTTCTTCAGTGCCAGCTGCACCCAGTGCTAACAAAGGGTCCCCTGTAGTATCTTTCTCACCAGTTGTTTGACCTCTTCATTGTCTCCAGGCTGAGAGCTCCTGAAGCCACGCTGTGGCCACTGTTGACGCTGCCTCATGTGTGGGCTCCAGACAGACCTCCAACAGGCCTTTAGGCCATGTTACAGACTTCTCCTGTCAACCTCTTCAGTTTTCTTAGGCTGGAAAAATATCTCACCCCAACTTTCTGTTGGCTTTGCCACTACGAAATTTGATTTGAGGCATTATTTTAAAGTTCTTTGGAGAGGAATGTTGGGAGACTTTCGCTGAATGGCTGCCATCTCTTGTGCTCCTTTCTGCATCCCATGCTTAATACAGACCTGGCACTACTAGGCACTTAATAAATGTTTACTGATCGATTGATCTTAGATTAAGTAGATGGCATAAGGGTACAGCATGCTAGACCTCGAGTCAGGATGATTCAAGTTCAAATCCAGCCTCAGACACTTACTACTTGTATGCCTCTGGGCAAGTCATTTCACCTCTGTCTACCCCAGTTTCCTCAACTGTAAAATAGGGATCATAATAGGACTCCCTCCTAGGTTCATTGGAAGGCCAAAATGAGATGATACTTGTAAAGCACTTAGCACAGTGCCTGCTGGCTCGACTTGGTGGGAGCTGTCTGTCCTTAAGAGCTCATAATGGGAAAACAGTGAAAGTGTTAAATACCCCTCTGCTTCTTCTTCTTTCTCTGTTAACAGGTAAGGTGCTATTATTATCCCTATTTTATAGGAGACAGAAAAAGGAGAAATGACTTGCCTGGCATCACGTAGCTAGTAGTGTCTGAGGTTGGATTTGAACTGAAGTCTTCCTGACGTAAGAGATAGATGAGGTAGCAATGATGAGATTTGGCAACTTATTAGATAAGGAGGGTAGTGAGTGAGGATGCAGTTGGCTCAGAGGCCATTTAGTGGAATTCTCTCATTTACAGGTGAGGAGGCTAAAATCTATGGAGGTTCAGTGACTTGCCCAAGGTCATATGGGCAGTTCTGCCCTTTTCCTCCCTTTCTTCTTCCTCTCTCCTCCCTCCTTCTTTCCCTCCCTCCCTCTTTGTCTCTCTCTCTTCCTTCTTTCCTTCCTCTCTCTCTCTCTGAAAAGCCTTTTTGTAAGATTCGGTGGTTTTGACAACACAGAGCTCTGAAGGCCTTTATATTTGGTTAACAATCGCATGTCTTCCTTAGTGCACATTACTCCTTTTAACATACACATCACAAATTGTCAAATTGGCCTTCTGGTTGGTTTTCATAAAGGACAGCACATCTCCTGCTTTTGTACCACTCCTGCTTCTTACTTTCCTGTCTTAGAATCCCCTTGTAACAAAGATTGTTACAGCCCTGGCAATCATGAGATAGTCCCATTTGAAAGATCTGAGCTGGGTGATAGACTTCAGTCAAACCTTAGTTTTGAGAAAAAAACAGTCAGTCTGAGACATGGAGAAAAGACAGAGTAGAGATGACACAGCCCACAGACTGGCAGTCTGCCTTCGAGAGAGAATGGGCATGCTGTGGTGTAACCTGTATGCTCTACTGAAGGATGGCATGTGAGGACAGTGATACCACCTCCAGTAACTTAAACAAAGAACTCACTTTGAGGTTAGTGGTTTCATCATCCCTGTAAGAACTGAAAAGAGCTTTGAAAGGCTTTTCTTCTTTCTAAATGCCTGTTTATAACTAGGAACTTCCATGTGATTTAAAATTTTTTTTCTCTATTTAAATTGTACTTTTGCTTCCTATTTAAAATAAACCCATCCTAAATCAGTAATACTTGAATTGCATGTCTGTGTACTAATTGCTAAGGCTGGGGGTGGGTGTGAGGAGGGGTAGAATGAAGAAATCCAGTAAAGTAGCCACCTTTTCAGAACTTAAAATACGATTGGGGCACTAAACTTGTTCTGGTGATCAGACTTCAATCCTGATCTGGGGGCTCAAAAAGTATTTGTGATTTTTATTTTTGTTCCATTCCTTAAGATAGCGAGAAGATGAAGAAGAGAAGAAGAAGAAGAAGAAGAAGAAGAGAGAAGAAGAAGAAGAAGGAGGAGGAGAGGAGGAGGAGGAGGAGGAGGAGGAGGAGGAGCAGGAGTAGAGGAGGAGGAGGAGGAGGAGGAGGAGGAGGAGGAGGAGGAGGAGGAGGAGGAGGAGGAGGAGCAGAGTAAGAGGAGGAGGGAGGAGGAGAGGAGGAGAGGATGGAGGAGGAGGAGGAGGAGGAGGAGAAGAGAGGAGGAGGAGGAGGAGGAGGAGGAGGAGGGAAGGAGGAGAAGGAGAAGGAGAGAGGAGGAGGAGAGGAGAGGAGGAGAGGAGGAGGGAGGAGGAGAAGGAGAAGAGAGAAGAAGCAGGAGAGAGGAGGAGGAAGAGAGGAGGAGGAGGGAAGAAGAGGAGAGAAGAGAGGAGGAGGATGGAGGAGGAGGAGGAGGGAAGAGAGGAAGAGGAGGAAGAAGAGGAGAGGAGAAGAGGAGAAGGAGAAGGAGAAGGGAAGAAGAAGGAGGAGGAGAGCAGGAGGAGGAGAGGAGGAGGGAGGATGGAGGAGTATGAAGGAGGAGGATGGAAGAAGGATGGAGGTCCTGTAATTGATCAAGGGGAAGGTCATGCCTGTAGGACAACCCAGCAGAATGAGGAGTTAGGGAAGGATGAGAACTTGGCTAATTTTGTTCCCCATCTATACCTGGTGATTACAAGTAGAGATTATGCCTGAGAATTTTATTAAGTTTTTTTTCTGTTTTGGGAGTTTAGGAATTATTTCAATTCTATTTCTTTTGCTTCTTCTAAATAAAATAGAATTTCCATCATTACTGCTGTGTGAATTTTATGTACTTGTACTATGTTTCTTAATTTTAAAACATTTTATGTTAATTGATTTTTTTCCTTTACACCTTGAATTTAAAGTTGAATTTAGTTTAACTGGTTATTCTTGAGGATGATTATTACACAGTGATTTTCTTTTTGATGTAATTTTAAATTTTGTCAGATTCTTTCCTCATTGATGGTGTGCAATTTCCTCTTGAAGCAATCAGTCAATCAATAAATATTTTATTAAATGCCTATTTTGTGCGCCAACACTGGGCTAAGGCACACTTTTTATCTCCTGTTTTAATACACGGATTCTCCCCACTGCAGTTATCTTTACAGTTGTATTTTGTTTTGCATGCTATTTTTGAAATGTTTCTTTCTTTTTAGGAAGTGCTTTGCTTCCATTTTCCCTTCCCTCCTCTCTCAGCACTTAGCACAGTCTTTGACACGTAATAGATGCTAAATCAATGTTTTGTTATTGTGGTTGTTCAGTCATGTCTGACACTTTGTGATCCCTTTGGGGTTTTCTTGGCAGAGGTTTGGAGTGGACTGCCATTTTCTTCTCCAGCTCATTTTACAGATGAGGAAACTGAGGCAAACAGGGTTGAAGTGACTTGCCCAGGGTCACACAACTAGTAAGTTCCTGAGGCCGGATTTGAATTCAGGTCTTCCTCACTCCATGCCCAGCACTCTATCCACTGTACCACCCAGCTGTCCTTACTCAACAAGTAGGGAAGGGAATGAGCACTTATAAAGTCTCTACTATGTGTTAGATACGATGCTAAGCCCTTTTTGCAAATATTACTTCACAATAACCCTTCAAGGTCGGTGCTTTTATTACCATCATTTTACAATTGGGGAAACTGAGGTTAATCGACTTGCACAGGGTCCCAACTGAGGCCAGATTTGAACTTAGTTCTTCCTGACTCTGGGCCCAGCGTTCCATCCAGTACACCAACAAGGCAGCATAGTCCTCCAGACTATATTATACTATGTGTTGACCCACAAGCAGTCAACTAGTCTTTGCTGGTGGATCTCTAGGGAGAGGAGCCGCTCTCTTCCCAAGGCAGCCCATTCTACTTTGGAAGATCTGTGGTGGTTAGGGAGATTTTTCTTCTACCAAGCCTAAATTTAGTCCTAGGCACAGCGATCTCACCGGTTCTTCTCACTTCACGTTCATGAGCTCATATAGGTGTTGCCATGTTTTTCTGAAACCATTCCCCCTCATCATTTCCCATAGCACAATAGTATTCCATCACAGCTAAATGCCACAATTTGTTCAGCCATTCTGAAATTGATGGGCATCCCCTCAATTTCCAATTCTTTGCCTCCACAAAAAGAGCTGCTGTAAACATTTTTGTACATATAAGTCCTTTTACTTCTACTTTGATCACTTTGGGATACAGACCTAGTTGTGGTATTGCTGGGTGAAAGGGTAGGCACTATTTTATAGTCCTTTAGTATGGTTTCAAATTGTTTTTCAGAATAGTTGGAGCAGTTCCCAACTCTACCAACAATTCATTAATGTACCTATTTTTGTCTCATCTCCTCCAAAATTTGTCATTTCTGATAGATGTGAGGTGGTACTTCAGAGTTGTTTTAATTTGCCTTTCTCTAATCAATAGAGATTTGAACATTTTTTTCATGACTACAGAGAGCTTTGATTTCTTTTTCTGAAAACTGCCTGTTAATATTCTTTGACCATTTATCAATTGAGGAATGGCTCTCATTTTTTAAAATTTTGACTTAATTCTATACTCAGTATATATTCAAGAAATGTTATTTACAAGAGACACTTGAAACTTGCTGTAATTTTTTTTTATATTACTTCCTTGCCTATGGTACCTTTTAGCAAAATGTACTTTCCCTACTTATCTCTTTTAATTAGGTCTATTTTTGTTTTTGCACTGTCTGAGATCAAGATTGCTACCCATGCCTTTTTTACTTGAGCTCAAGCATATTTGGCTGCATCCCTTTATTTTTCCTTTGTGTGTCTTTCTGTTTCAAGTGTGTCTTGTAAATAACATATTGTTGAATCCTGATTTCTAATCTATTCTGCTATCTGTTTTCATTTTATGGGTGAGCTCATCCCATTCACATTCACAGTAATGATCACTAACTGTTATTTCCTTCCATTCCATTCTCTTCTCTCTCTCTCTCTCTCTCTCTCTCTCTCTCTCTCTCTCTCTCTCTCTCTCTCTCTCTCTTTCTACTGTCCCTCCTCAAAAGTCTATTTTGCTTCTAATTACTGCCTCCCTTTATGGTACCTCCCATTTATCACCTCCACCACCCCTTCCTTATCCCCTCCTATTTCCCTATTGGATACATGACACTTGTAAATACAACTGAGTGTGTATATATAGTCTTTCTTTTTTGAACCAATTCTGATAAAAATGAGATTTAAGCATTGCGTGCCCCAACCATTTCCCCCTCCTTTGTAAAAACTCTTCCTTGAGGGGCAGTGAAGTGATACAGTGGATAGAGCACCAGCCCTGAAGTCAGGAGGACCTGAGTTCCAATCTGGCCTCAGACCAAACACTTGACACTTACTAGCTGTGTGACCCTGGGCAAGTCACTTAACCCCAATTGCTAAAACGAAACAAAAAAATCCCTCTTCCTTGAATGCCTCTTTATGTGAAAAAAAATTCTCTATTGTCTCTCTCCTTTCCTCCTTCTCCCACTGGACCCTCTCCTTTTTCTCTCCCTTTCACCTTTTTTTAGAGATCATTCAGGATAATTGACTCATATCCATGCCCTCTGTCTATGTAAACTCCTTTTAAGTGCCCTGATAATGATAAAGTTCTTAGGAGTTACATCTATCATCTTGCCATATAGGATGCAAAGAGTTTAACTTTGTTGAGTCCCTAATGATTACTCTTTCATGTTTACCTTTTTATGCTTCTCTTGAGTTGTTTGTTGGAATGTCAAATTTTCTATTCAGCTCTGCCCTTTTCATCAGGAATGCTTGAAAGTCCTCTATTTCATTGAATATCCATTTCCACCCCCACCCCCAGGATTATACTCAGTTTTTCTGGGTAGGTGATTCTTGGTTGGAATCCTAGCTCCTTTACCTTGTAGAATATAATTTTCCAAGCCCTCTGCTCCTTTAACGTGAAAGCCACTAAATCTTGTGTGGTACTGATTATGGCTCCGTGATATTTGAATGGTCCCTTTCTTGCTGCTTGAAGCACTTTCTCTTTGACCTGGGAGCTCTGGGGTTTGGCTATAATATTCCTGGGAGTTTTCATTTTGGGATCTTTCTCGGGAGGTGATCAATTTCTCTTTTGCCCTCTGGATCTAAGATATGAGGGTGGTTTTCCTTGATAATTTCTTGAAATATGATATCTGATATGTTATTCTGATGTGATATGAGAAATATGATATCTGATATGGTATCTCAAAATATAATATCTGAACAAAATATTTTTAGCTTTATAGTCTTTTTAAAAATCCATTTATTTATTCATTTATTTTTAGTTTTCAACATTTGCTTTTATAAGATTTTGAGTTCTAAATTTCTCCTCCCTCCCTCCACTCCCTTTTCCGCAAGACAGCATGCAATCTGATATAGAGTATACATGTCATATTAAACATACTTTCACATTCGTTATGTTGTGAAAGAAGAATCAGAACAAAAGGGGAAAACCATGAGAAAGATAAAAAACAATAACAACAAAAAAGTGAAAATAGTATGCTTCAATCTGCATTCAGATTCCTTAGTTCTTTCTCTGGATGTGGATAACATTTTCCATCACGAGTCTTTTGGAATTGTCTTAGATCATTGCATTGCTCAGAAGAGCTGAGTGTAACAAAGCTGGTCATCCCACAATGCTGCTGTTACTCTGTACAGTGTTCTCCTGGTTCTGCTTACTTCACTGAACATCAGTTCATGCAAGTCATGCCAGGTTTTTCTGCAGTCCACCTGCTCACCATTTCTTATGGAACAATAATTTTCCATTATATTCATATACCACAACTTGTTCAGTCATTCCCCAATTGATGGACATCCCCTCAATTTCCAATTCTTTGCCATGGGCTCTTTCTTTCATTATGGCTTTCAGGCGGTCCAATGATTCTTAAATTCTCTCTCACAATCTATTTTCCAGGTTTTTCTGATAAGATATTTCGTATTTTCTTCCATTTTTTCATGGTTTTGACTTTGTTTTATTATTTCTTACTATCTTATAGAGTCATTAGCTTTGACTTTCCCATGTCTAATTTCTTGGGGATTTGGGGGATTTTTTAAGGCAATTGGGGTTTAAGTGACTTGCCCAGGGTCACACAGCTAGCAAGGGTCAAGTGTTTGGTCTGAGGCTGGATGTGAACTCAGTTCCTCCTGACTTCAGGGCTGGTGCTCTATCCACTGCACCACCTAGCTGCTCCCCAAGTCTCATTTTTAAGCAATTATTTTCTTCAGTGAGATTTTGAACCACTTTTTCCATTTTGGCCAATTCTGCTTTTTAAGGAGTTCTTTTCTTCAGTAAGTTTTTATGCCTCTTTTACTATTAGGACAATTCTGTTTTAGAAAGTATTTTTTTTAGTATTTTTTGTGCCTCTTTTACTAATCTGTTAATTCTCTTTTCATAATTTTCTTGCATTACTCTCATTTCTTTTCCCAATTTTTCCTCTTCTACTCATCACTTTCTTTGAGTCTTCTAGGACCTCTTGTTTGTTTCCATACAATTTGCACTTTTCTTCGAGTTTTTTTAGTAGCTATTTTTAAATTGTTCTCTTCTTCTGAGTTTATGTCTAGGTTTTCCCTGTCACCATATTAACTTTTAATGGTCAAATTCTTGTGTGTGTTGTGTGTGTGTGTGTGTGTGTGTGTGTGTGTGTGGTTTGCTCATCTTTGTAGACTGTTTCTTGACTTTGAACTTGATGTGAAAGTTGGGTTCTGCTCACCTTGGGGTGGCGAGGCACTGTGCCAAGCTTTAGGCTTTTTCATGCTGACATTTTCAGAGGTAGTTCTGGGGGTCTGCAAGTTTTTTGGTGCTTCCAAGGTGGTGTGATTCTGAGAGAGGCATGGTCACTGCTCTCCTGGTCTGTGTTCTGGTCTCTAGCAAGAAAAGGTCACTGGTCTCCTGCAGCCAAAAGTGCCAGTACTCCTCTTGGCCCTGGAACTGTGACCAGGACCCCTGCTCTCTTGTGACCAGCCCCAAGAGCTCCTCTGTGCCCTGGAACTTTGACCCAGGACAGTGTGTGGGCAATAAAATTGATCATCAGCACCCACTATTCTCAGTGCCAGCAAAAGTGTCCTGTAATCTCTTTGTGAGCAGCTGTTGAACTCTCACCACCTCTGTGCCAAGAGCTTCCAAAGCTGCTGCTCCTGCTGTTGCAGTCACTATTGCTGCTGCCATGTGTGTATTCTTAGGATGGACCTCAATCCCATGTTACAGTCTTCTCCTGCCAACCTCTTCAGTTTTCTTAAGACAGAAAAATACCTCATCCAACTTTTTGTTGGCTTTGCTGCTCCAAAATTTGATTTGGGGCATGATTTGAAAGTTGTTTAGAGGGGAATGTCAGGAGAGGTCAGCTGGGTGGCCGCCCCTAATCCACTATCTTGGCTCTCCCCCCTAATAATCACCCATCCCAGCTTTTCTAACTGCAAGCCTGGGGTTCTCTCTACTGCACTGTACTGCCTGTCCCCTAAACCAGAGTCCTTCCAAGTGCTTGGAGGCCTTAGCCTGGGTCCCATAAGTTATTCAAGACATTTGGGATTGCAGGGGGGCCTGAGAGCTTGCTTGATATCATACAGCAAGTTGGTAGGCAGAGTTGAAACCAAAACCTATGGTCTTCAGAGACTTAGGTGTTAGCAGATCCTGTTGCACCACCTTACCTGCTGCATGATTAGGACACACCATAACCCTAGCCTGTCACAAGGGAGTGCCCTTCTCGGAGATGCCCAAATGAGGGCAATAGAGTGCATAAGAAGGAATAGTAAATTCTGAATCTGAGGAGCTGAGTTCAAATCCTGATTCTGACATTTGTTATCTCTGTAATCTTGGGAAAGTAATTAACCTCTCTGGCCCTCAGTTTCTCCATCTGTAAAAGTTGGGGGGGTGGACTAGATGGCCTCTACATCCCCTTCTAGCTCTAAATCTGTGGTCCTAACATGTCTCTGGAATTTGGTATTCTCATTTGAAAGTCAAGTGAGGAAGGAGGTCTTGGACCAGATGACCTTTCTCTATGAGGCTATGAACCCATAGTTTGAACCTTGAATTTCCAAGCATGTCTAAGATTCTTGGACCAAATGCCAGTGATCTTCATCTCCCATTAGGCTTCTCCATGCAGTGGGTGGCACAGGATTCTGCAGTCAGAGCATACTCAAGGTTGGTGTTGTTACCTTTGGACCTTTGCAGATGACAGTGTCAATAAAACTAGAAGTTATGGAACAGGGACATTAGGGAGTGACTATTTGCACTCCAAAATGATTTATTACACAGTTTCCTTAAAGTGGATTATAGATTTAGATTTGCAAGGAAATTGAAAAGGCCATTAAATCCAACAGATGAGGAACCAAAGAATTTGAGAGGTGGAAGAAATTCCAGCATTCATGTGGTCTCAGTTATGGAAGCTGAGGCCAAGAAAGGGGAAATGATAGCTAAGGCACTTATTAGCAGTAAATATGTAAAAGTTCAGTTTGCACAAAGCTTTTTAGGAACTCTGCTATTGAATTGAATAGTATTATATCCCAGGAAGGGGTGGGGCACCAGGCTGACTACACAGAGGCAAAATGACTCAGTTAGGAAAAATGGGGCAGGTTAAAGCTTCCACACAGATCAGCATTGAGATCAATCCCATGAGTGACCACTGAACTTCCAGCCTGAGTGATAGAGAGGCCCAGTCTTTATAAAGAAACAAAAAAAAAATCCCTACTTATCTTCAAGGCTGGTTTTGAAGGCTCATATTTTTACTGTTAAACCCAAATATTGTTCCTTTTGTATCTTTGAGGTCTTTGTATCCTTCCACGGATGTAAACTCTCTTCCATTTGGTTCCAAAAGTCCAGGTAACATAATTCAGTAAAATTTCTCCCTAATGAAGCTCTTGCTCTCTTTATAAATCTGAGCTCTTTCTTCCTTCACATTATGAGTCATCCTTCCAAGAGGGGGAAGGCATCCCATCCTCATCATTCCACTTATTTTATTGGCTTTCCTTGATTGATAAGACCTTACTCAACTGATTTATGTTAACCAAGCTCCCAGGAAACTTTTATAATTTACACATCTATTCATTCTTTGTATTCATAACCCAACCACAGCAAACAATCAGGTAGAGAGTAGGCACTTAATAAATGCTTGTTGGTTGGTTGACTCATGTATTTACTTTTGTTAACTAATTTTTACAAAATTAACAAATATTTGTTTTCTGTACCTCTCCCCATACATCCTAAAAAAGAAAAGCAAACTCCTTCTAACAGATATGCATAATCAATAAAACAAATTCTCAAATGGTGGTGTTAAAAAAATGTATGTCTCATTTGTTGTCTGCGGGCCTTCACCTCTGTGTCAGGAGGTAAGTAACGTTCTTCTTGAATGGTCCTCTAGAATCATAATTGGCTATGGCATTGATCAGCGTTCTCAAGTCCTTCAAAGTTGTTTGTATTTATAATGTTATTATTAAACTGTTCTCCTTTTTCTGTGTATTTCACAGTGCATTAGTTCATAAAAGCCTTCCCAGGTTTCTTGGAAACCTTCCTTTTCATAATTTTTTTTTTATTGTGTGGCATAGGAGTATTCCATGACATTCATATACGATAACTTATTTGGCCATTCCTCTATTTATGGGCATTCCCTTTGCTTCCAGTTCTTTGCCTCCCCCTAAAGAGCTGCTATCAAACTTTTATATGTTTGAGTTATTTTCCCTTTTCTTAGATCTCTTTGAGTTACAGAGCCAACTAATGGTGTCCATAAGTAAGAGTACACACACTTTAGTGACTTTTAATTCTAATTCCTGTAATTTCTTTTTCTTCTCTTATTGCTAAAGCTAACATTTTTAGTACAATATTGAATAACAGTGGTGATAATGGACATCCTTGCTTCACCCCTGATCTTATTGGAAATGCTTCTAGTTTATCTCCATTATAGATAATGCTTGCTGATGGTTTTTCATGGGTGCTACTTATCATTTTAAGGAAGACTCCCTTTATTCCTATGTTCTCTAGTGTTTTTTTTTAAAATAGGAATGGGTGTTTTATTTTGTCAAAATTTGTCAACATTTTGTCAAAAGCATCTATTGAGATAATATAATTTTATGATTTCTGTTAGTTTTGTTGTTGATATGGTTAATTATGCTGATAGCTTTCCTAATATTACACCAGCCCTGCATTCCTGGTACAAATCCTACCTGGTCATAGTGTATTTTATCCTCATGATAAGTTGCTGTGATCTCTTTGCTAACATTTCATTTAAACTTTTTACATCTATATTCATTAGGGAAATTGGTCTACAATTTTCTTTCTCTGTTTTGGCTCTTCCTGGTTTAGGTATCAGCACCATATTTGTATCATAAAAAGAATTTGGTAAGGCTCCTTTGCCTATTTTCCCAAATAGTCTATATAGTATTGAATTTAATTGTTCTTTAAATGTTTGATAGAATTGACTTGTAAATCCATCTGGCCCTGGAGATTTTTTTCTTAGCTAGTTCATTGATGGCTCGTTCAATTTCTTTTTCTGAAATGGGATCATTTAAATATTTTGTTTCCTTTTCTGTTAATCTGGGCAATTTATATTTTTGTAAATATTCATCCATTTCCTTAAGATTGTCAAATGTACTGGCAAATAGTTGGGCTAAATGGCTCCTAATCATCGTTTTAATTTCCTCTTCATTAGTGGTGAATTCACCCTTTTCATTTTTGATACTGGTAATTTGATTTTCTTTTTTCTTTTTGTTTAAAATCAAATTAACTAAAGGTGTATCTCTTTTATTGTATTTTTTGAAATAAAAATAGCTCTTAGTTTTGTTTATTCCTTCAATAGTTTTCTCAATTTCAATTTTGTTAATCTCTCCTTTGGTTTTCAGAATTTCTAATGGCATTTAATTGGAGATTTTAAATTGTTTCTTTCCTAGCTTTTTGTAGTTGCATGTCTAATTCATTGTTCTCCTCTTTCTCTATTTTATTCATGTAAACATTTAGAGATATAAAATTTCCCCCAAGAACTTCTTTCACTACATGCCATAAGTTTTGGTATATTGTCTCATTATTGTCAGTTTCTTAGATGAAGTTATTGATTGTTTCTATGATTTGTTGTTTGACCCACTCATTCTTTAGCATTAGGCTATTTAGTTTCCAATCCGTATTTACTGTCTTTCCAGAGTTTTGCTTTTGACCACCACCTCCCTCAGTCTGCCCTCCCTTCTATCAGCTCTCTCTCTTTTCTTTCCCCTTTCCCCTTCTACTTCCTACAGGGCAAGTTAGATCTCCATACCTGAGTATGTTATTCCCTCCTTGAGCCAAATCCGATGAGAGTAAAGTTCAAGCAATGTTCATCTCCCTCCCTTCTTTCCCTCTACTGTAATAGGTCTTTATGCCTCTTCATGAACTCTCTTCTGCTTCCTCCTTTCCTCTTCTCCCAGTACAATCCCTTTCCCCTCTTAATTAAAAATCAAAACAGTGTTTCCCCTCAAAGGTCTTGTAGTCTACTGGGTATTTGCAACATGCATACAGAGAAGCAAATACCAAGTACATACAAAGTAATACAATGTGGCTTGAAGAGATAGAGTTACTGTCCCTCACCTTCCTCCTTGCTCTGACACTTGTGTCCTTCCCACCTATCCCGAGTGGGGAGAGAGAGAGAGAGAGAGAGAGAGAGCCCTCCTCTTCCTCAGAGGAAATTAGGAATATGACATATTCAGAGACAATGGAGAGACTTGTATGAACAGGTGCAGAGACTGGAACCAGGAGAACAATTTATGTGAAGACCAGAAGAATGTAAACACAACTCTGAAAGACCTAGAACTCTGACCAAAGTCTTGACCAATCTTGGATTCTGAAGACTGATGATGACCGCTTATTGGCAGAGAGAAGGGTTGAAGGGCAGGAGCTATAGGACCAGACATACACAATGAGATGAGGGCAATATATTGATTTGTTTTACTTTGTTGTAAGGAAGGACTTGTGTGTGGAGGCGTTGGAGGGTAGCAACAGGCATGTAAAATATATAAATGAAGCAGTATAAAAGGTACACAGAGGGAAGGGAAGGGAGGTGCAGAAGGGGGATCAATTAGAGAACTTTGTTAGTGCTTGCTTCAACTTATATATTTAAAGAAAAACACTGTATGAAGAAGTTCATGGTTTCTGGCACAAGCCTCTTCCCTTTTCTTCATGTCTTGAAATCTTTGTGATTGTTGAATTCACAAGAAAGATGGCTCTGAATAAAAAAAAAAAGAGGGAGATGGAACTAACTACTGAGGGGGCAATCAGGAAGACCTTTTCGAGAAGGTTGCATCTGAGCTGGTGCTTTGAAGGAAGCTAGGAACAGGAAGAAGTGGAGGTGAGGCAGCCTGGACAAGAGCATAGTGGTGGGAGATGACATTTTGTGCATGGGAATGTCTTGGGTAACTATGGGTGAAATTCAGCCCTTACCTCTCTGCTGACCCCTGGCCTTGAATCACCAACTGCCTATGAGACATCTCTAATAAGATGTTCCCTAAACATCTGAAACTCGGTATGTCCAAACCTGAACTTACTGTCTTCTTCCACTTAAACTCTCCCCTCTCCCTAACTTCCTTATTACTGTTGAAGGTACCCACCATCCCCCCAGTCATCCAGCCTTGAAACCTAGGGGTCATGCTTGACTCCTCACTTTCCCTCCCTCCACAATCCATCTGTAGCCAAGTGTTGTCATCTCTACCTTTTCAACATGTTCTATGCATTCCTTTCTCTGACACTGCCACCATATTGGTGCAGTCTCTTATTACCTCACGCCTTTGTTGTCAGATCATGTCTGACTCCTCATGACTCTATATGGGGTTTTCTTGGAAGAGATACTGGAGTGATTTGCCATTTCCTTCTCCAGCTCATTTTACCAATAAGGAACTGAGGCAAACAGGGTGAAATGACCTGCCTAGAGTCACACAGTTAATAAGTGTCTGAGGCTGAATTTGAATGCAGATAGGAGTCTTCTTGACTGCAGGCCCAGCCCATTGTGCACTCTGGCGCCACATAGCGGCCCATGCCTGGACTACTGCTACAGCTGCTGGTGGGTCTCCCTATCTGCAGTGTCTGCTCACTCCAGTCCTTCTTCCACTTTGCTGACAAAAAGATCTTTCGTTTTGCACATGTCCTACTATGTGACCCCTGCCCTCATTCAGTCAACTCCATTGGCTGCCTGTTATCTCCAGAATGAAATGGAAAATGTTCTGTCTGGCCTTTAAACTCCTCCACAACTCGGGCCCTTGCCGTCTCTGGTCTTCTTACACTTTTCTCCTCTCTACATACTCTGATTCAGAGTCACTGGTCTTGCTGTTCCTCAACGAACACCACCCTGGCCCCTTTCCCCGTCTCCTGACACTGACATTCTACTGGCTGTCCCCCCATACCTAGAACATGTCTCCCTCCTGCCTTCCTTTGAGATTCAGATCATATCCTAACATCTGCAAGAGGCCTTTCCTGGTTTTCTCCCTTGTCCCCCACATTAGTGCCTTTCCTCTGAGATTAATAATAATAATAATAATATAATTATAATTAGTATTTCTATAGTGCCTTGAGGTTCACAAAGTACTTCACAAATATTATCTCATTTGATCCTCTCAACAACTCTGGGAAGGAAATGCTATTATTATCCCCGTTTTACAAATGAGGAAACTGAGGCAGCAAAGGATAAGTGATTTGTCCAGGGTCGCAGAACCAAAAGAAGTCTGAATTTGGGTCTTCCAGACTGAAGCTCCAGCATTCTATCCATTGTATCACCTGGATGCCCCACCTTTTACATTACACATCTTCTACACATATTGCTTGTATATTGTCTCCCCTGATTGACTGTGAGCTCCTTAAAAGCAAAACTATTTTCTTGCCTTCTTTGTTTCTGCAGGGCTTAGCACCATGCCTGGAATGTGGTAAATGCTTTAAAAATGCTTGTTCACTGATTTACTTACCTTTACTTCAAAGGCTATATGGAGCTGACCATGATCAACCATGTGACTACCACAGTAAACATTCTATAGGTTTGATGCTTTTGATTCTGCATGGATGCCTGGCTCAAAGAGTCCTGGAATTCTCGGAAGGAATCAAGGCTGTCACATGTTGTCAATACATGTTGTCACAAGCCTGTTAACACACACTAGGAGGGATTCAAAGTAAAACCAAACCAGAAGTCTCTCTTAGACAAAGGGGGGTATTTGTCTTCTAAGATGTCAACCTCAAAAAATGATAGAACATACCTCAAACATTATGGGGCCATTTTGCTTTAATTTCATGGAATCAGAGACATAGTGGGTAGAGTGCTGGGCCAAACCTCTCTCTGGCTGGCTGCCCCCCCCCCATCTCTGGAATGCTCTCTCTCCTCTGCTCTAACTACTGATTTCCCTGGCTTCTTTTAAGTTTTAACTAATATCCCACCTTCCACAGGAAGCCTTTCCCAACTCCTCCTAATTCCAGTGCCTTCCCTCTATTAATCATTCCCTATTGATTTTATATATGTGTATATAATATATATACTGTGTGTGTATATATATGATATATACATCCTGTATATATTTATAATATATACATATTATATATATAGGGGTGTGTGTGTATATATCTATATCCATATCTATCTATGTATCTATGTATCTATGTATATATCTTGCATATAACTTGCTTTGTATATTATTTGTTTGCATGTTGCCTCCCCCATTAGATTGTAAGCTTCTTGAGGGCAGAGACTGCCTTTTGCCTCTTCTTAAAATTTTTATTTTATTTTTTAGCATTCTTTTCTTTTTAAATTTTGTGTTCCCAACTCTCCACCTCCCTCTCACACTCTCCTCCCCTCACTCAGAAGATAATCAGTATGGTACCAACTATACATGTGAAATCATGCAAAACATGTTTCCATATTACCATGAAAAATAAAGTGAGAAAATTATACTTTGATTTGTACCAAGAATTCACCAGTTCTCTCTCTGGAGGTTGATTCCACTTTGTCATCATGAATCCTTTGGAATTGCCTTGAATCGGGTACTGATCCAAGTAACCAAGTCTTTCACAGTTGATCATCATCACAACATTGCTGTTCCTGTGCACAATGATCTCCCATTTCTTCTCACTTCACTTTGCAGCAGTTCATAGAGGTCTTGCCATTTTTTTCTCTGAAACCACCTCCCTCTTCATTTCCTACAGCACAATAGTATCCCATCACAGTCCTATGCCACAACTTGTTCATCCATTCTCCAATTGATTGGCATCCCCTCAATTTCCAATTCTTTGCCCACACAGAAAATATCTACTATAAATATTTTTTGTACATATAGGTCCTTTTCCTTTTTCTTTGATCTCTTTGGATAAAGACCTAGTAGTGGTATTGCTGGGTGAAAGGGCATGCACAGTTTTGTAGCCTTTAGGCATAGTTTCAAATTGTTTTCCAGAATGGTTGGGCCAGTTCACAACTCTACCAACAGTTCATTAGTGTACCTCTTTTTCCCTCATCTCCTCCGGCATTTGTCATTTCTGATAGGTGAGAGGTGTATGGTACCTCAGAGTAGTTTTAATTTGCCTTTCTCTAATCAATAGTGATTTAGAACATTTTAAAAATATTAGTATAAATAGCTTTGTTTTCTTCTTTTGAAAAGTACCTCTTCATATCCTTTGATCATTTATCAATTTAGGAATGGCTGTCATTTTTCAAACATTGACTCAGTTGTGTACTTAGTATATATTTGAGAAATGAGACCTTTATCAGAGAAACTTGCAAATTTTTTTCATATTATTTCATTTCCTATGGTACGTTTTAGCAAAATGTAGTTTCTCTGCTTATCTCTTTTATTTAGGTCTACTTTTGCTTTTGCTTTGTCTGAGATCATGATTGCTACCCCTGCCTTTTTTTTTTATCTAAGCTGAAGTATATTAGCATCTGCTCCAGCCCTTTATTTTAACTCTGAATGTAGCTTTTTGTTTCAAGTGTGTGTCTTGTAAACAACATATTGCTGGATCCTGGTTTGTAATCCATTCTGCTATCTGCTTCCATTTTATGGATGAGCTCTTCTCATTCACATTCATAGTTATGATTACTGTGTATTTCCCTTCATCCCATTATCTTCTGTTTCTTCCTCTTTCTCTCACTCTTTTTATCCTATCCGTACTCAAAAATCTATTTTGCTTCTAACCACTGCCCCTTAATCTGCCCTCCCCTTTACCATCCCCATCTTTCTCGTATTGCCTTCCCTGCCTGTTTCCTTCTTGGTTAAGTTACATTTCTATACACAACTAGGTGTGCATATTTTTCCTTCTTTGAGCCAATTCCAAGGAGAACAAAGTTCAAGTATCATCTACCACTCCTGTCCCCTGCCCTCATTTCCCACTCCAGTTTGAAAGCTTTTCCTTGTACAGATCTTTTATGTGAGAAAAATTTCCCCTATCTACCCCACCTTTTCCTTTTTTCCTAGTACATCCATCTTTCTCCTCCCTTTTTTTTCTGAGATCATTCCAACATAACTGACTCACACCCATGCCTTTATCTATGTAACCCACTTTTAACTGCCTTAATGTTGATAACATTGTTAGCTGTTATAAACAGTTTAATATTATTGAGTTCCTTATGATTACTCTTTCATGTTTACTTTTTTATGCTTTTCTTGAGTCTTCTGTTTGACTGTTAAATTTTCTGTTCCGCTCAGGATTATTTGAAAGTCCTCTATTTCATTTAAACATCTGTTCTTCCTCTCCCCCTCCCCCAAGGAATATTTCAGTTTTGTTGGGTGGGTAATTTTTGGTTGTAATTCCAGTTCTTTCGCCCTCTGGAATATCATATTCCAGGCCTTCTGATCCTTTAACACGGAAGCTGGTAAATCTTATGTGATCCTGACTATGGCTTGAATTATTCCTTTCTGGCTGCTTGAAGCATTTCCCCTTTGACCTGGGAGCTCTAGAACTTGGCTATAATATTTCTGGGAGTTTTCATGTGGAATCTGTTTCAGGGGATGATTGGTAGATTCTTTCAGTGTCTATTTTACCTTCTGGATCTAAGATATTGGGACACTTTTCCTTGATAGTTTCTTGAAATATGATATCTAGGCTCTTTCTTTCACCATGGCTTTCAGGTAGTATAAGAATTTTTAAATTACTTCTGTTTTCCAGGTTAGTTATTTTTCTGATGAGATATTTCATATTTCCTTCTACTTTTTTTCCCATTCTTTTGATTTTGTTTTATTGTTTCTTGATGTGTCATGGCATCATCAGCTTCCACTTGCCCAATTTTAATTTTTAAGGAATTATTTTCTTCAGTGAGATTTTGTGCCTCTTCTTCTATTTTGCCGATTCTGTTTTTGAAGGAGTTCTTTTTTTTAGTGAATATTTGTACCTCCTTTCCATTTGATGTAGTCTGCCTTTTAAGGAGTTCTTTTCTTCAGTGAATTTTTGTGCCTCTTTTTGCCAAGTTATTAACTTTCTTTTCATAGTTTTCTTGCATCATTCTCATTTCTTTTGCCAGTTTTTTCTTCTACCACTTTTATCTCTTTCTTGAACTCTTCCAGGAATTCTTATTGAACTTGGGTCCAATTAGCATTTTTCTTTCAGTCTTTTTTTTTTGGGGGGGTAGCTGTTTTCACATTGTTGTCTTCTTCTGAGTTTATCCGTTGTTGTTCCCCACCTCCATAGTAGCTTATATTGTCAAATTCTTTTATTGTTCTTGTTGTTCATTTCCCCAGCCTATTTCTTAACTTTGAACTTTAGATGAAAGCTGGGCTCTGCATGCCGTGAGGTGGGGAGGCGCTGCACCAAGCTTCAGGCTTTTTTGTGCTGCTGTTTTCAGAGATAGTTGTAGGGATCTGCAAGCTTTTGGTGCTTCCAAGGTGGCGCGATCTTGGGAGAGGTATGATTACATGTGTCATGGTCTACCCTCTGGTCTTCGACTAGGAAGGGCCTCTGGTCCTCTGCAGCCTGAAGTACTAGTGTCCTCTTGGCCTTGGAACTATGACCAGGGCCCCTGCTCCCTTGGGACTGACCTCCAGATCTCCTCTGCACCCTGAAACTGTGACCCAGACCTCCATATGGCAATAGAGTGGTTCTTCAGTGCCAGCTGCACCCAGTGCTAACAAAGGGTCCCCTGTAGTATCTTTCTCACCAGTTGTTTGACCTCTTCATTGTCTCCAGGCTGAGAGCTCCTGAAGCCACCGCTGTGGCCACTGTTGACGCTGCCTCATGTGTGGGCTCCAGACAGACCTCCAACAGGCCTTTAGGCCATGTTACAGACTTCTCCTGTCAACCTCTTCAGTTTTCTTAGGCTGGAAAAATATCTCACCCCAACTTTCTGTTGGCTTTGCCACTACGAAATTTGATTTGAGGCATTATTTTAAAGTTCTTTGGAGAGGAATGTTGGGAGACTTTCGCTGAATGGCTGCCATCTTCTTGTGCTCCTTTTCTGCATCCCATGCTTAATACAGGACCTGGCACATACTAGGCACTTAATAAATGTTTACTGATCGATTGATCTTAGATTAAGTAGATGGCATAAGGGTACAGCATGCTAGACCTCGAGTCAGGATGATTCAAGTTCAAATCCAGCCTCAGACACTTACTACTTGTATGCCTCTGGGCAAGTCATTTCACCTCTGTCTACCCCAGTTTCCTCAACTGTAAAATAGGGATCATAATAGGACTCCCTCCTAGGTTCATTGGAAGGCCAAAATGAGATAATACTTGTAAAGCACTTAGCACAGTGCCTGCTGGCTCGACTTGGTGGGAGCTGTCTGTCCCTTAAGAGCTCATAATGGGAAAACAGTGAAAGTGTTAAATACCCCTCTGCTTCTTCTTCTTTCTCTGTTAACAGGTAGGTGCTATTATTATCCCTATTTTATAGGAGACAGAAAAAGGAGAAATGACTTGCCTGGCATCACGTAGCTAGTAGGTGTCTGAGGTTGGATTTGAACTGAAGTCTTCCTGACGTAAGAGATAGATGAGGTAGCAATGATGAGATTTGGCAACTTATTAGATATAGGAGGGTAGTGAGTGAGGATGCAGTTGGCTCAGAGGCCATTTAGTGGAATTCTCTCATTTACAGGTGAGGAGGCTAAAATCTATGGAGGTTCAGTGACTTGCCCAAGGTCATATGGGCAGTTCTGCCCTTTTTCCTCCCTTTCTTCTTCCTCTCTCCCTCCCTCCTTCTTTCCCTCCCTCCCTCTTTGTCTCTCTCTCTTCCTTCTTTCCTTCCTCTCTCTCTCTCTGAAAAGCCTTTTTGTAAGATTCGGTGGTTTTGACAACACAGAGCTCTGAAGGCCTTTATATTTGGTTAACAATCGCATGTCTTCCTTAGTGCACATTACTCCTTTTAACATACACATCACAAATTGGTCAAATTGGCCTTCTGGTTGGTTTTCATAAAGGACAGCACATCTCCTGCTTTTGTACCACTCCTGCTTCTTACTTTCCTGTCTTAGAATCCCCTTGTAACAAAGATTGTTACAGCCCTGGGCAATCATGAGATAGTCCCATTTGGAAAGATCTGAGCTGGGTGATAGACTTCAGTCAAACCTTAGTTTTGAGAAAAAAACAGTCAGTCTGAGACATGGAGAAAAGACAGAGTAGAGATGACACAGCCCACAGACTGGCAGTCTGCCTTCGAGAGAGAATGGGCATGCTGTGGTGTAACCTGTATGCTCTACTGAAGGATGGCATGTGAGGACAGTGATACCACCTCCAGTAACTTAAACAAAGAACTCACTTTGAGGTTAGTGGTTGTCATCATCCCTGTAAGAACTGAAAAGAGCTTTGAAAGGCTTTTCTTCTTTCTAAATGCCTGTTTATAACTAGGAACTTCCATGTGATTTAAAATTTTTTTTCTCTATTTAAATTGTACTTTTTGCTTCCTATTTAAAATAAACCCATCCTAAATCAGTAATACTTGAATTGCATGTCTGTGTACTAATTGCTAAGGCTGGGGGTGGGTGTGAGGATGGGGGTAGAATGAAGAAATCCAGTAAAGTAGCCACCATTTTCAGAACTTAAAATACGATTGGGGCACTAAACCTTGTTCTGGTGATCAGACTTCAATCCTGATCTGGGGGCTCAAAAAGTATTTGTGATTTTATTTTTGTTCCATTCCTTAAGATAGCGAGAAGATGAAGAAGAGGAAGAAGAAGAAGAAGAAGAAGAAGAAGAAGAAGAAGAAGAAGGAGGAGGAGGAGGAGGAGGAGGAGGAGGAGGAGGAGGAGCAGGAGTAAGAGGAGGAGGAGTAAGAGGAGGAGGAGGATGAAGGAGGAGGAGGAGGAGGAGGAGAAGGAGGAGGAGGAGGAGGAGGAGGAGGGAGGAGGAAGGAGGAGAAGGGAAGGAGGAGAAGAAGCAGGAGGAGGAGGAGGAGGAAGAGGAGGAGGAGGAGGAGGAAGAGGAGGAGGAGGAAGAGCAGGAGAGAGGAGGAGGAGGAGGAGGAGGAAAGGAGGAAGAGGAGAAGAAGAGGAGGAGGAGAAGGAGGAGAAGGAGAAGGAGAAGGAGAAGAAGAAGGAGGAGGAGGAGCAGGAGGAGGAGGAGGAGGAGGAGGAGGATGGAGGAGGAGTATGAAGGAGGAGGATGGAGAAGGATGGAGGTCCTGTAATTGATCAAGGGGAAGGTCATGCCTGTAGGACAACCCAGCAGAATGAGGAGTTAGGGAAGGATGAGAACTTGGCTAATTTTGTTCCCCATCTATACCTGGTGATTACAAGTAGAGATTATGCCTGAGAATTTTATTAAGTTTTTTTTCTGTTTTGGGAGTTTAGGAATTATTTCAATTCTATTTCTTTTGCTTCTTCTAAATAAAATAGAATTTCCATCATTACTGCTGTGTGAATTTTATGTACTTGTACTATGTTTCTTAATTTTAAAACATTTTATGTTAATTGATTTTTTTCCTTTACACCTTGAATTTAAAGTTGAATTTAGTTTAACTGGTTATTCTTGAGGATGATTATTACACAGTGATTTTCTTTTTGATGTAATTTTAAATTTTGTCAGATTCTTTCCTCATTGATGGTGTGCAATTTCCTCTTGAAGCAATCAGTCAATCAATAAATATTTATTAAATGCCTATTTTGTGCCCAACACTGGGCTAAGGCACACTTTTATCTCCTGTTTTAATACACGGATTCTCCCCACTGCAGTTGTCTTTACAGTTGTATTTTGTTTTGCATGCTATTTTTGAAATGTTTCTTTTCTTTTTAGGAAGTGCTTTGCTTCCCATTTTGCCTTCCCTCCTATCTCAGCACTTAGCACAGTCTTTGACACGTAATAGATGCTAAATCAATGTTTTGTTATTGTGGTTGTTCAGTCATGTCTGACACTTTGTGATCCCTTTGGGGTTTTCTTGGCAGAGGTTTTGGAGTGGACTGCCATTTTCTTCTCCAGCTCATTTTACAGAGGAGGAAACTGAGGCAAACAGGGTGAAGTGACTTGCCCAGGGTCACACAACTAGTAAGTTCCTGAGGCCGGATTTGAATTCAGGTCTTCCTCACTCCATGCCCAGCACTCTATCCACTGTACCACCCAGCTGTCCTTACTCAACAAGTAGGGAAGGGAATGAGCACTTATAAAGTCTCTACTATGTGTTAGATACGATGCTAAGCCCTTTTTGCAAATATTACTTCACAATAACCCTTCAAGGTCGGTGCTTTTATTACCATCATTTTACAATTGGGGAAACTGAGGTTAATCGACTTGCACAGGGTCCCAACTGAGGCCAGATTTGAACTTAGTTCTTCCTGACTCTGGGCCCAGCGTTCCATCCAGTACACCAACAAGGCAGCATAGTCCTCCAGACTATATTATACTATGTGTTGACCCACAAGCAGTCAACTAGTCTTTGCTGGTGGATCTCTAGGGAGAGGAGCCGCTCTCTTCCCAAGGCAGCCCATTCTACTTTGGAAGATCTGTGGTGGTTAGGGAGATTTTTCTTCTACCAAGCCTAAATTTAGTCCTAGGCACAGCGATCTCACCGGTTCTTCTCACTTCACGTTCATGAGCTCATATAGGTGTTGCCATGTTTTTCTGAAACCATTCCCCCTCATCATTTCCCATAGCACAATAGTATTCCATCACAGCTAAATGCCACAATTTGTTCAGCCATTCTGAAATTGATGGGCATCCCCTCAATTTCCAATTCTTTGCCTCCACAAAAAGAGCTGCTGTAAACATTTTTGTACATATAAGTCCTTTTACTTCTACTTTGATCACTTTGGGATACAGACCTAGTTGTGGTATTGCTGGGTGAAAGGGTAGGCACTATTTTATAGTCCTTTAGTATGGTTTCAAATTGTTTTTCAGAATAGTTGGAGCAGTTCCCAACTCTACCAACAATTCATTAATGTACCTATTTTTGTCTCATCTCCTCCAAAATTTGTCATTTCTGATAGATGTGAGGTGGTACTTCAGAGTTGTTTTAATTTGCCTTTCTCTAATCAATAGAGATTTGAACATTTTTTTCATGACTACAGAGAGCTTTGATTTCTTTTTCTGAAAACTGCCTGTTAATATTCTTTGACCATTTATCAATTGAGGAATGGCTCTCATTTTTTAAAATTTTGACTTAATTCTATACTCAGTATATATTCAAGAAATGTTATTTACAAGAGACACTTGAAACTTGCTGTAATTTTTTTTTATATTACTTCCTTGCCTATGGTACCTTTTAGCAAAATGTACTTTCCCTACTTATCTCTTTTAATTAGGTCTATTTTTGTTTTTGCACTGTCTGAGATCAAGATTGCTACCCATGCCTTTTTTACTTGAGCTCAAGCATATTTGGCTGCATCCCTTTATTTTTCCTTTGTGTGTCTTTCTGTTTCAAGTGTGTCTTGTAAATAACATATTGTTGAATCCTGATTTCTAATCTATTCTGCTATCTGTTTTCATTTTATGGGTGAGCTCATCCCATTCACATTCACAGTAATGATCACTAACTGTTATTTCCTTCCATTCCATTCTCTTTCTCTCTCTCTCTCTCTCTCTCTCTCTCTCTCTCTCTCTCTCTCTCTCTCTCTCTCTCTCTACTGTCCCTCCTCAAAAGTCTATTTTGCTTCTAATTACTGCCTCCCTTTATGGTACCTCCCATTTATCACCTCCACCACCCCTTCCTTATCCCCTCCTATTTCCCTATTGGATACATGACACTTGTAAATACAACTGAGTGTGTATATATAGTCTTTCTTTTTTGAACCAATTCTGATAAAAATGAGATTTAAGCATTGCGTGCCCCAACCATTTCCCCCTCCTTTGTAAAAACTCTTCCTTGAGGGGCAGTGAAGTGATACAGTGGATAGAGCACCAGCCCTGAAGTCAGGAGGACCTGAGTTCCAATCTGGCCTCAGACCAAACACTTGACACTTACTAGCTGTGTGACCCTGGGCAAGTCACTTAACCCCAATTGCTAAAACGAAACAAAAAAATCCCTCTTCCTTGAATGCCTCTTTATGTGAAAAAAAATTCTCTATTGTCTCTCTCCTTTCCTCCTTCTCCCACTGGACCCTCTCCTTTTTCTCTCCCTTTCACCTTTTTTTAGAGATCATTCAGGATAATTGACTCATATCCATGCCCTCTGTCTATGTAAACTCCTTTTAAGTGCCCTGATAATGATAAAGTTCTTAGGAGTTACATCTATCATCTTGCCATATGGATGCAAAGAGTTTAACTTTGTTGAGTCCCTAATGATTACTCTTTCATGTTTACCTTTTTATGCTTCTCTTGAGTTGTTTGTTGGAATGTCAAATTTTCTATTCAGCTCTGCCCTTTTCATCAGGAATGCTTGAAAGTCCTCTATTTCATTGAATATCCATTTCCACCCCCACCCCCAGGATTATACTCAGTTTTTCTGGGTAGGTGATTCTTGGTTGGAATCCTAGCTCCTTTACCTTGTAGAATATAATTTTCCAAGCCCTCTGCTCCTTTAACGTGAAAGCCACTAAATCTTGTGTGGTACTGATTATGGCTCCGTGATATTTGAATGGTCCCTTTCTTGCTGCTTGAAGCACTTTCTCTTTGACCTGGGAGCTCTGGGGTTTGGCTATAATATTCCTGGGAGTTTTCATTTTGGGATCTTTCTCGGGAGGTGATCAATTTCTCTTTTGCCCTCTGGATCTAAGATATGAGGGTGGTTTTCCTTGATAATTTCTTGAAATATGATATCTGATATGTTATTCTGATGTGATATGAGAAATATGATATCTGATATGGTATCTCAAAATATAATATCTGAACAAAATATTTTTAGCTTTATAGTCTTTTTAAAAATCCATTTATTTATTCATTTATTTTTAGTTTTCAACATTTGCTTTTATAAGATTTTGAGTTCTAAATTTCTCCTCCCTCCCTCCACTCCCTTTTCCGCAAGACAGCATGCAATCTGATATAGAGTATACATGTCATATTAAACATACTTTCACATTCGTTATGTTGTGAAAGAAGAATCAGAACAAAAGGGGAAAACCATGAGAAAGATAAAAAACAATAACAACAAAAAAGTGAAAATAGTATGCTTCAATCTGCATTCAGATTCCTTAGTTCTTTCTCTGGATGTGGATAACATTTTCCATCACGAGTCTTTTGGAATTGTCTTAGATCATTGCATTGCTCAGAAGAGCTGAGTGTAACAAAGCTGGTCATCCCACAATGCTGCTGTTACTCTGTACAGTGTTCTCCTGGTTCTGCTTACTTCACTGAACATCAGTTCATGCAAGTCATGCCAGGTTTTTCTGCAGTCCACCTGCTCACCATTTCTTATGGAACAATAATTTTCCATTATATTCATATACCACAACTTGTTCAGTCATTCCCCAATTGATGGACATCCCCTCAATTTCCAATTCTTTGCCATGGGCTCTTTCTTTCATTATGGCTTTCAGGCGGTCCAATGATTCTTAAATTCTCTCTCACAATCTATTTTCCAGGTTTTTCTGATAAGATATTTCGTATTTTCTTCCATTTTTTCATGGTTTTGACTTTGTTTTATTATTTCTTACTATCTTATAGAGTCATTAGCTTTGACTTTCCCATGTCTAATTTCTTGGGGATTTGGGGGATTTTTTAAGGCAATTGGGGTTTAAGTGACTTGCCCAGGGTCACACAGCTAGCAAGGGTCAAGTGTTTGGTCTGAGGCTGGATGTGAACTCAGTTCCTCCTGACTTCAGGGCTGGTGCTCTATCCACTGCACCACCTAGCTGCCCCAAGTCTCATTTTTAAGCAATTATTTTCTTCAGTGAGATTTTGAACCACTTTTTCCATTTTGGCCAATTCTGCTTTTTAAGGAGTTCTTTTCTTCAGTAAGTTTTTATGCCTCTTTTACTATTAGGACAATTCTGTTTTAGAAAGTATTTTTTTTTAGTATTTTTTGTGCCCTTTTACTAATCTGTTAATTCTCTTTTCATAATTTTCTTGCATTACTCTCATTTCTTTTCCCAATTTTTCCTCTTCTACTCATCACTTTCTTTGAGTCTTCTAGGACCTCTTGTTTGTTTCCATACAATTTGCACTTTTCTTCGAGTTTTTTTAGTAGCTATTTTTAAATTGTTCTCTTCTTCTGAGTTTATGTCTAGGTTTTCCCTGTCACCATATTAACTTTTAATGGTCAAATTCTTTGTGTGTGTGTGTGTGTGTGTGTGTGTGTGTGTGTGTGTGGTTTGCTCATCTTTGTAGACTGTTTCTTGACTTTGAACTTGATGTGAAAGTTGGGTTCTGCTCACCTTGGGGTGGCGAGGCACTGTGCCAAGCTTTAGGCTTTTTCATGCTGACATTTTCAGAGGTAGTTCTGGGGGTCTGCAAGTTTTTTGGTGCTTCCAAGGTGGTGTGATTCTGAGAGAGGCATGGTCACTGCTCTCCTGGTCTGTGTTCTGGTCTCTAGCAAGAAAAGGTCACTGGTCTCCTGCAGCCAAAAGTGCCAGTACTCCTCTTGGCCCTGGAACTGTGACCAGGACCCCTGCTCTCTTGTGACCAGCCCCAAGAGCTCCTCTGTGCCCTGGAACTTTGACCCAGGACAGTGTGTGGGCAATAAAATTGATCATCAGCACCCACTATTCTCAGTGCCAGCAAAAGTGTCCTGTAATCTCTTTGTGAGCAGCTGTTGAACTCTCACCACCTCTGTGCCAAGAGCTTCCAAAGCTGCTGCTCCTGCTGTTGCAGTCACTATTGCTGCTGCCATGTGTGTATTCTTAGGATGGACCTCAATCCCATGTTACAGTCTTCTCCTGCCAACCTCTTCAGTTTTCTTAAGACAGAAAAATACCTCATCCAACTTTTTGTTGGCTTTGCTGCTCCAAAATTTGATTTGGGGCATGATTTGAAAGTTGTTTAGAGGGAATGTCAGGAGAGGTCAGCTGGGTGGCCGCCCCTAATCCACTATCTTGGCTCTCCCCCCTAATAATCACCCATCCCAGCTTTTCTAACTGCAAGCCTGGGGTTCTCTCTACTGCACTGTACTGCCTGTCCCCTAAACCAGAGTCCTTCCAAGTGCTTGGAGGCCTTAGCCTGGGTCCCATAAGTTATTCAAGACATTTGGGATTGCAGGGGGGCCTGAGAGCTTGCTTGATATCATACAGCAAGTTGGTAGGCAGAGTTGAAACCAAAACCTATGGTCTTCAGAGACTTAGGTGTTAGCAGATCCTGTTGCACCACCTTACCTGCTGCATGATTAGGACACACCATAACCCTAGCCTGTCACAAGGGAGTGCCCTTCTCGGAGATGCCCAAATGAGGGCAATAGAGTGCATAAGAAGGAATAGTAAATTCTGAATCTGAGGAGCTGAGTTCAAATCCTGATTCTGACATTTGTTATCTCTGTAATCTTGGGAAAGTAATTAACCTCTCTGGCCCTCAGTTTCTCCATCTGTAAAAGTTGGGGGGGTGGACTAGATGGCCTCTACATCCCCTTCTAGCTCTAAATCTGTGGTCCTAACATGTCTCTGGAATTTGGTATTCTCATTTGAAAGTCAAGTGAGGAAGGAGGTCTTGGACCAGATGACCTTTCTCTATGAGGCTATGAACCCATAGTTTGAACCTTGAATTTCCAAGCATGTCTAAGATTCTTGGACCAAATGCCAGTGATCTTCATCTCCCATTAGGCTTCTCCATGCAGTGGGTGGCACAGGATTCTGCAGTCAGAGCATACTCAAGGTTGGTGTTGTTACCTTTGGACCTTTGCAGATGACAGTGTCAATAAAACTAGAAGTTATGGAACAGGGACATTAGGGAGTGACTATTTGCACTCCAAAATGATTTATTACACAGTTTCCTTAAAGTGGATTATAGATTTAGATTTGCAAGGAAATTGAAAAGGCATTAAATCCAACAGATGAGGAACCAAAGAATTTGAGAGGTGGAAGAAATTCCAGCATTCATGTGGTCTCAGTTATGGAAGCTGAGGCCAAGAAAGGGGAAATGATAGCTAAGGCACTTATTAGCAGTAAATATGTAAAAGTTCAGTTTGCACAAAGCTTTTTAGGAACTCTGCTATTGAATTGAATAGTATTATATCCCAGGAAGGGGTGGGGCACCAGGCTGACTACACAGAGGCAAAATGACTCAGTTAGGAAAAATGGGGCAGGTTAAAGCTTCCACACAGATCAGCATTGAGATCAATCCCATGAGTGACCACTGAACTTCCAGCCTGAGTGATAGAGAGGCCCAGTCTTTATAAAGAAACAAACAAAAAAATCCCTACTTATCTTCAAGGCTGGTTTTGAAGGCTCATATTTTTACTGTTAAACCCAAATATTGTTCCTTTTGTATCTTTGAGGTCTTTGTATCCTTCCACGGATGTAAACTCTCTTCCATTTGGTTCCAAAAGTCCAGGTAACATAATTCAGTAAAATTTCTCCCTAATGAAGCTCTTGCTCTCTTTATAAATCTGAGCTCTTTCTTCCTTCACATTATGAGTCATCCTTCCAAGAGGGGGAAGGCATCCCATCCTCATCATTCCACTTATTTTATTGGCTTTCCTTGATTGATAAGACCTTACTCAACTGATTTATGTTAACCAAGCTCCCAGGAAACTTTTATAATTTACACATCTATTCATTCTTTGTATTCATAACCCAACCACAGCAAACAATCAGGTAGAGAGTAGGCACTTAATAAATGCTTGTTGGTTGGTTGACTCATGTATTTACTTTTGTTAACTAATTTTTACAAAATTAACAAATATTTGTTTTCTGTACCTCTCCCCATACATCCTAAAAAAGAAAAGCAAACTCCTTCTAACAGATATGCATAATCAATAAAACAAATTCTCAATGGTGGTGTTAAAAAAATGTATGTCTCATTTGTTGTCTGCGGGCCTTCACCTCTGTGTCAGGAGGTAAGTAACGTTCTTCTTGAATGGTCCTCTAGAATCATAATTGGCTATGGCATTGATCAGCGTTCTCAAGTCCTTCAAAGTTGTTTGTATTTATAATGTTATTATTAAACTGTTCTCCTTTTTCTGTGTATTTCACAGTGCATTAGTTCATAAAAGCCTTCCCAGGTTTCTTGGAAACCTTCCTTTTCATAATTTTTTTTTTATTGTGTGGCATAGGAGTATTCCATGACATTCATATACGATAACTTATTTGGCCATTCCTCTATTTATGGGCATTCCCTTTGCTTCCAGTTCTTTGCCTCCCCCTAAAGAGCTGCTATCAAACTTTTATATGTTTGAGTTATTTTCCCTTTTCTTAGATCTCTTTGAGTTACAGAGCCAACTAATGGTGTCCATAAGTAAGAGTACACACACTTTAGTGACTTTTAATTCTAATTCCTGTAATTTCTTTTTCTTCTCTTATTGCTAAAGCTAACATTTTTAGTACAATATTGAATAACAGTGGTGATAATGGACATCCTTGCTTCACCCCTGATCTTATTGGAAATGCTTCTAGTTTATCTCCATTATAGATAATGCTTGCTGATGGTTTTTCATGGGTGCTACTTATCATTTTAAGGAAGACTCCCTTTATTCCTATGTTCTCTAGTGTTTTTTTTAAAAATAGGAATGGGTGTTTTATTTTGTCAAAATTTGTCAACATTTTGTCAAAAGCATCTATTGAGATAATATAATTTTATGATTTCTGTTAGTTTTGTTGTTGATATGGTTAATTATGCTGATAGCTTTCCTAATATTACACCAGCCCTGCATTCCTGGTACAAATCCTACCTGGTCATAGTGTATTTTATCCTCATGATAAGTTGCTGTGATCTCTTTGCTAACATTTCATTTAAACTTTTTACATCTATATTCATTAGGGAAATTGGTCTACAATTTTCTTTCTCTGTTTTGGCTCTTCCTGGTTTAGGTATCAGCACCATATTTGTATCATAAAAAGAATTTGGTAAGGCTCCTTTGCCTATTTTCCCAAATAGTCTATATAGTATTGAATTTAATTGTTCTTTAAATGTTTGATAGAATTGACTTGTAAATCCATCTGGCCCTGGAGATTTTTTTCTTAGCTAGTTCATTGATGGCTCGTTCAATTTCTTTTTCTGAAATGGGATCATTTAAATATTTTGTTTCCTTTTCTGTTAATCTGGGCAATTTATATTTTTGTAAATATTCATCCATTTCCTTAAGATTGTCAAATGTACTGGCAAATAGTTGGGCTAAATGGCTCCTAATCATCGTTTTAATTTCCTCTTCATTAGTGGTGAATTCACCCTTTTCATTTTTGATACTGGTAATTTGATTTTCTTTTTTCTTTTTGTTTAAAATCAAATTAACTAAAGGGTATCTCTTTTATTGTATTTTTTGAAATAAAAATAGCTCTTAGTTTTGTTTATTCCTTCAATAGTTTTCTCAATTTCAATTTTGTTAATCTCTCCTTTGGTTTTCAGAATTTCTAATGGCATTTAATTGGAGATTTTAAATTGTTTCTTTCCTAGCTTTTTGTAGTTGCATGTCTAATTCATTGTTCTCCTCTTTCTCTATTTTATTCATGTAAACATTTAGAGATATAAAATTTCCCCCAAGAACTTCTTTCACTACATGCCATAAGTTTTGGTATATTGTCTCATTATTGTCAGTTTCTTAGATGAAGTTATTGATTGTTTCTATGATTTGTTGTTTGACCCACTCATTCTTTAGCATTAGGCTATTTAGTTTCCAATCCGTATTTACTGTCTTTCCAGAGTTTTGCTTTTGACCACCACCTCCCTCAGTCTGCCCTCCCTTCTATCAGCTCTCTCTCTTTTCTTTCCCCTTTCCCCTTCTACTTCCTACAGGGCAAGTTAGATCTCCATACCTGAGTATGTTATTCCCTCCTTGAGCCAAATCCGATGAGAGTAAAGTTCAAGCAATGTTCATCTCCCTCCCTTCTTTCCCTCTACTGTAATAGGTCTTTATGCCTCTTCATGAACTCTCTTCTGCTTCCTCCTTTCCTCTTCTCCCAGTACAATCCCTTTCCCCTCTTAATTAAAAATCAAAACAGTGTTTCCCCTCAAAGGTCTTGTAGTCTACTGGGTATTTGCAACATGCATACAGAGAAGCAAATACCAAGTACATACAAAGTAATACAATGTGGCTTGAAGAGATAGAGTTACTGTCCCTCACCTTCCTCCTTGCTCTGACACTTGTGTCCTTCCCACCTATCCCGAGTGGGGAGAGAGAGAGAGAGAGAGAGAGAGCCCTCCTCTTCCTCAGAGGAAATTAGGAATATGACATATTCAGAGACAATGGAGAGACTTGTATGAACAGGTGCAGAGACTGGACCAGGAGAACAATTTATGTGAAGACCAGAAGAATGTAAACACATCTCTGAAAGACCTCAGAACTCTGACCAAAGTCTTGACCAATCTTGGATTCTGAAGACTGATGATGACCGCTTATTGGCAGAGAGAAGGGTTGAAGGGCAGGAGCTATAGGACCAGACATACACAATGAGATGAGGGCAATATATTGATTTGTTTTACTTTGTTGTAAGGAAGGACTTGTGTGTGGAGGCGTTGGAGGGTAGCAACAGGCATGTAAAATATATAAATGAAGCAGTATAAAAGGTACACAGAGGGAAGGGAAGGGAGGTGCAGAAGGGGGATCAATTAGAGAACTTTGTTAGTGCTTGCTTCAACTTATATATTTAAAGAAAAACACTGTATGAAGAAGTTCATGGTTTCTGGCACAAGCCTCTTCCCTTTTCTTCATGTCTTGAAATCTTTGTGATTGTTGAATTCACAAGAAAGATGGCTCTGAATAAAAAAAAAAAGAGGGAGATGGAACTAACTACTGAGGGGGCAATCAGGAAGACCTTTTCGAGAAGGTTGCATCTGAGCTGGTGCTTTGAAGGAAGCTAGGAACAGGAAGAAGTGGAGGTGAGGCAGCCTGGACAAGAGCATAGTGGTGGGAGATGACATTTTGTGCATGGGAATGTCTTGGGTAACTATGGGTGAAATTCAGCCCTTACCTCTCTGCTGACCCCTGGCCTTGAATCACCAACTGCCTATGAGACATCTCTAATAAGATGTTCCCTAAACATCTGAAACTCGGTATGTCCAAACCTGAACTTACTGTCTTCTTCCACTTAAACTCTCCCCTCTCCCTAACTTCCTTATTACTGTTGAAGGTACCCACCATCCCCCCGTCATCCAGCCTTGAAACCTAGGGGTCATGCTTGACTCCTCACTTTCCCTCCCTCCACAATCCAATCTGTAGCCAAGTGTTGTCATCTCTACCTTTTCAACATGTTCTATGCATTCCTTTCTCTGACACTGCCACCATATTGGTGCAGTCTCTTACTACCTCACGCCTTTGTTGTCAGATCATGTGTGACTCCTCATGACTCTATATGGGGTTTTCTTGGAAGAGATACTGGAGTGATTTGCCATTTCCTTCTCCAGCTCATTTTACCAATAAGGAACTGAGGCAAACAGGGTGAAATGACCTGCCTAGAGTCACACAGTTAATAAGTGTCTGAGGCTGAATTTGAATGCAGATAGGAGTCTTCTTGACTGCAGGCCCAGCCCATTGTGCACTCTGGCGCCACATAGCGGCCCATGCCTGGACTACTGCTACAGCTGCTGGTGGGTCTCCCTATCTGCAGTGTCTGCTCACTCCAGTCCTTCTTCCACTTTGCTGACAAAAAGATCTTTCGTTTTGCACATGTCCTACTATGTGACCCCTGCCCTCATTCAGTCAACTCCATTGGCTGCCTGTTATCTCCAGAATGAAATGGAAAATGTTCTGTCTGGCCTTTAAACTCCTCCACAACTCGGGCCCTTGCCGTCTCTGGTCTTCTTACACTTTTCTCCTCTCTACATACTCTGATTCAGAGTCACTGGTCTTGCTGTTCCTCAACGAACACCACCCTGGCCCCTTTCCCCGTCTCCTGACACTGACATTCTACTGGCTGTCCCCCCATACCTAGAACATGTCTCCCTCCTGCCTTCCTTTGAGATTCAGATCATATCCTAACATCTGCAAGAGGCCTTTCCTGGTTTTCTCCCTTGTCCCCCACATTAGTGCCTTTCCTCTGAGATTAATAATAATAATAATAATAATAATTATAATTAGTATTTCTATAGTGCCTTGAGGTTCACAAAGTACTTCACAAATATTATCTCATTTGATCCTCTCAACAACTCTGGGAAGGAAATGCTATTATTATCCCCGTTTTACAAATGAGGAAACTGAGGCAGCAAAGGATAAGTGATTTGTCCAGGGTCGCAGAACCAAAAGAAGTCTGAATTTGGGTCTTCCAGACTGAAGCTCCAGCATTCTATCCATTGTATCACCTGGATGCCCCACCTTTTACATTACACATCTTCTACACATATTGCTTGTATATTGTCTCCCCTGATTGACTGTGAGCTCCTTAAAAGCAAAACTATTTTCTTGCCTTCTTTGTTTCTGCAGGGCTTAGCACCATGCCTGGAATGTGGTAAATGCTTTAAAAATGCTTGTTCACTGATTTACTTACCTTTACTTCAAAGGCTATATGGAGCTGACCATGATCAACCATGTGACTACCACAGTAAACATTCTATAGGTTTGATGCTTTTGATTCTGCATGGATGCCTGGCTCAAAGAGTCCTGGAATTCTCGGAAGGAATCAAGGCTGTCACATGTTGTCAATACATGTTGTCACAAGCCTGTTAACACACACTAGGAGGGATTCAAAGTAAAACCAAACCAGAAGTCTCTCTTAGACAAAGGGGGGTATTTGTCTTCTAAGATGTCAACCTCAAAAAATGATAGAACATACCTCAAACATTATGGGGCCATTTTGCTTTAATTTCATGGAATCAGAGACATAGTGGGTAGAGTGCTGGGCCAAACCTCTCTCTGGCTGGCTGCCCCCCCCCCATCTCTGGAATGCTCTCTCTCCTCTGCTCTAACTACTGATTTCCCTGGCTTCTTTTAAGTTTTAACTAATATCCCACCTTCCACAGGAAGCCTTTCCCAACTCCTCCTAATTCCAGTGCCTTCCCTCTATTAATCATTCCCTATTGATTTTATATATGTGTATATAATATATATACTGTGTGTGTATATATATGATATATACATCCTGTATATATTTATAATATATACATATTATATATATAGGGGTGTGTGTGTATATATCTATATCCATATCTATCTATGTATCTATGTATCTGTGTATATATCTTGCATATAACTTGCTTTGTATATTATTTGTTTGCATGTTGCCTCCCCCATTAGATTGTAAGCTTCTTGAAGGCAGAGACTGCCTTTTGCCTCTTCTTAAAATTTTTATTTTATTTTTTAGCATTCTTTTCTTTTTAAATTTTGTGTTCCCAACTCTCCACCTCCCTCTCACACTCTCCTCCCCTCACTCAGAAGATAATCAGTATGGTACCAACTATACATGTGAAATCATGCAAAACATGTTTCCATATTACCCATGAAAAATAAAGTGAGAAAATTATACTTTGATTTGTACCAAGAATTCACCAGTTCTCTCTCTGGAGGTTGATTCCACTTTGTCATCATGAATCCTTTGGAATTGCCTTGAATCGGGTACTGATCCAAGTAACCAAGTCTTTCACAGTTGATCATCATCACAACATTGCTGTTCCTGTGCACAATGATCTCCCATTTCTTCTCACTTCACTTTGCAGCAGTTCATAGAGGTCTTGCCATTTTTTTCTCTGAAACCACCTCCCTCTTCATTTCCTACAGCACAATAGTATCCCATCACAGTCCTATGCCACAACTTGTTCATCCATTCTCCAATTGATTGGCATCCCCTCAATTTCCAATTCTTTGCCCACACAGAAAATATCTACTATAAATATTTTTTGTACATATAGGTCCTTTTCCTTTTTCTTTGATCTCTTTGGATAAAGACCTAGTAGTGGTATTGCTGGGTGAAAGGGCATGCACAGTTTTGTAGCCTTTAGGCATAGTTTCAAATTGTTTTCCAGAATGGTTGGGCCAGTTCACAACTCTACCAACAGTTCATTAGTGTACCTCTTTTTCCCTCATCTCCTCCGGCATTTGTCATTTCTGATAGGTGAGAGGTGTATGGTACCTCAGAGTAGTTTTAATTTGCCTTTCTCTAATCAATAGTGATTTAGAACATTTTAAAAATATTAGTATAAATAGCTTTGTTTTCTTCTTTTGAAAAGTACCTCTTCATATCCTTTGATCATTTATCAATTTAGGAATGGCTGTCATTTTTCAAACATTGACTCAGTTGTGTACTTAGTATATATTTGAGAAATGAGACCTTTATCAGAGAAACTTGCAAATTTTTTTCATATTATTTCATTTCCTATGGTACGTTTTAGCAAAATGTAGTTTCTCTGCTTATCTCTTTTATTTAGGTCTACTTTTGCTTTTGCTTTGTCTGAGATCATGATTGCTACCCCTGCCTTTTTTTTTTTATCTAAGCTGAAGTATATTAGCATCTGCTCCAGCCCTTTATTTTAACTCTGAATGTAGCTTTTTGTTTCAAGTGTGTGTCTTGTAAACAACATATTGCTGGATCCTGGTTTGTAATCCATTCTGCTATCTGCTTCCATTTTATGGATGAGCTCTTCTCATTCACATTCATAGTTATGATTACTGTGTATTTCCCTTCATCCCATTATCTTCTGTTTCTTCCTCTTTCTCTCACTCTTTTTATCCTATCCGTACTCAAAAATCTATTTTGCTTCTAACCACTGCCCCTTAATCTGCCCTCCCCTTTACCATCCCCATCTTTCTCGTATTGCCTTCCCTGCCTGTTTCCTTCTTGGTTAAGTTACATTTCTATACACAACTAGGTGTGCATATTTTTCCTTCTTTGAGCCAATTCCAAGGAGAACAAAGTTCAAGTATCATCTACCACTCCTGTCCCCTGCCCTCATTTCCCACTCCAGTTTGAAAGCTTTTCCTTGTACAGATCTTTTATGTGAGAAAAATTTCCCCTATCTACCCCACCTTTTCCTTTTTTCCTAGTACATCCATCTTTCTCCTCCCTTTTTTTTGAGATCATTCCAACATAACTGACTCACACCCATGCCTTTATCTATGTAACCCACTTTTAACTGCCTTAATGTTGATAACATTGTTAGCTGTTATAAACAGTTTAATATTATTGAGTTCCTTATGATTACTCTTTCATGTTTACTTTTTTATGCTTTTCTTGAGTCTTCTGTTTGACTGTTAAATTTTCTGTTCCGCTCAGGATTATTTGAAAGTCCTCTATTTCATTTAAACATCTGTTCTTCCTCTCCCCCTCCCCCAAGGAATATTTCAGTTTTGTTGGGTGGGTAATTTTTGGTTGTAATTCCAGTTCTTTCGCCCTCTGGAATATCATATTCCAGGCCTTCTGATCCTTTAACACGGAAGCTGGTAAATCTTATGTGATCCTGACTATGGCTTGAATTATTCCTTTCTGGCTGCTTGAAGCATTTCCCCTTTGACCTGGGAGCTCTAGAACTTGGCTATAATATTTCTGGGAGTTTTCATGTTGGAATCTGTTTCAGGGGATGATTGGTAGATTCTTTCAGTGTCTATTTTACCTTCTGGATCTAAGATATTGGGACACTTTTCCTTGATAGTTTCTTGAAATATGATATCTAGGCTCTTTCTTTCACCATGGCTTTCAGGTAGTATAAGAATTTTTAAATTACTTCTGTTTTCCAGGTTAGTTATTTTTCTGATGAGATATTTCATATTTCCTTCTACTTTTTTTCCCATTCTTTTGATTTTGTTTTATTGTTTCTTGATGTGTCATGGCATCATCAGCTTCCACTTGCCCAATTTTAATTTTTAAGGAATTATTTTCTTCAGTGAGATTTTGTGCCTCTTCTTCTATTTTGCCGATTCTGTTTTTGAAGGAGTTCTTTTTTTTAGTGAATATTTGTACCTCCTTTCCATTTGATGTAGTCTGCCTTTTAAGGAGTTCTTTTCTTCAGTGAATTTTTGTGCCTCTTTTTGCCAAGTTATTAACTTTCTTTTCATAGTTTTCTTGCATCATTCTCATTTCTTTTGCCAGTTTTTTCTTCTACCACTTTTATCTCTTTCTTGAACTCTTCCAGGAATTCTTATTGAACTTGGGTCCAATTAGCATTTTTCTTTCAGTCTTTTTTTTTTGGGGGGGTAGCTGTTTTCACATTGTTGTCTTCTTCTGAGTTTATCCGTTGTTGTTCCCCACCTCCATAGTAGCTTATATTGTCAAATTCTTTTATTGTTCTTGTTGTTCATTTCCCCAGCCTATTTCTTAACTTTGAACTTTAGATGAAAGCTGGGCTCTGCATGCCGTGAGGTGGGGAGGCGCTGCACCAAGCTTCAGGCTTTTTTGTGCTGCTGTTTTCAGAGATAGTTGTAGGGATCTGCAAGCTTTTGGTGCTTCCAAGGTGGCGCGATCTTGGGAGAGGTATGATTACATGTGTCATGGTCTACCCTCTGGTCTTCGACTAGGAAGGGCCTCTGGTCCTCTGCAGCCTGAAGTACTAGTGTCCTCTTGGCCTTGGAACTATGACCAGGGCCCCTGCTCCCTTGGGACTGACCTCCAGATCTCCTCTGCACCCTGAAACTGTGACCCAGACCTCCATATGGCAATAGAGTGGTTCTTCAGTGCCAGCTGCACCCAGTGCTAACAAAGGGTCCCCTGTAGTATCTTTCTCACCAGTTGTTTGACCTCTTCATTGTCTCCAGGCTGAGAGCTCCTGAAGCCACCGCTGTGGCCACTGTTGACGCTGCCTCATGTGTGGGCTCCAGACAGACCTCCAACAGGCCTTTAGGCCATGTTACAGACTTCTCCTGTCAACCTCTTCAGTTTTCTTAGGCTGGAAAAATATCTCACCCCAACTTTCTGTTGGCTTTGCCACTACGAAATTTGATTTGAGGCATTATTTTAAAGTTCTTTGGAGAGGAATGTTGGGAGACTTTCGCTGAATGGCTGCCATCTTCTTGTGCTCCTTTTCTGCATCCCATGCTTAATACAGGACCTGGCACATACTAGGCACTTAATAAATGTTTACTGATCGATTGATCTTAGATTAAGTAGATGGCATAAGGGTACAGCATGCTAGACCTCGAGTCAGGATGATTCAAGTTCAAATCCAGCCTCAGACACTTACTACTTGTATGCCTCTGGGCAAGTCATTTCACCTCTGTCTACCCCAGTTTCCTCAACTGTAAAATAGGGATCATAATAGGACTCCCTCCTAGGTTCATTGGAAGGCCAAAATGAGATAATACTTGTAAAGCACTTAGCACAGTGCCTGCTGGCTCGACTTGGTGGGAGCTGTCTGTCCCTTAAGAGCTCATAATGGGAAAACAGTGAAAGTGTTAAATACCCCTCTGCTTCTTCTTCTTTCTCTGTTAACAGGTAGGTGCTATTATTATCCCTATTTTATAGGAGACAGAAAAAGGAGAAATGACTTGCCTGGCATCACGTAGCTAGTAGGTGTCTGAGGTTGGATTTGAACTGAAGTCTTCCTGACGTAAGAGATAGATGAGGTAGCAATGATGAGATTTGGCAACTTATTAGATATAGGAGGGTAGTGAGTGAGGATGCAGTTGGCTCAGAGGCCATTTAGTGGAATTCTCTCATTTACAGGTGAGGAGGCTAAAATCTATGGAGGTTCAGTGACTTGCCCAAGGTCATATGGGCAGTTCTGCCCTTTTTCCTCCCTTTCTTCTTCCTCTCTCCCTCCCTCCTTCTTTCCCTCCCTCCCTCTTTGTCTCTCTCTCTTCCTTCTTTCCTTCCTCTCTCTCTCTGAAAAGCCTTTTTGTAAGATTCGGTGATTTTGACAACACAGAGCTCTGAAGGCCTTTATATTTGGTTAACAATCGCATGTCTTCCTTAGTGCACATTACTCCTTTTAACATACACATCACAAATTGGTCAAATTGGCCTTCTGGTTGGTTTTCATAAAGGACAGCACATCTCCTGCTTTTGTACCACTCCTGCTTCTTACTTTCCTGTCTTAGAATCCCCTTGTAACAAAGATTGTTACAGCCCTGGGCAATCATGAGATAGTCCCATTTGGAAAGATCTGAGCTGGGTGATAGACTTCAGTCAAACCTTAGTTTTGAGAAAAAAACAGTCAGTCTGAGACATGGAGAAAAGACAGAGTAGAGATGACACAGCCCACAGACTGGCAGTCTGCCTTCGAGAGAGAATGGGCATGCTGTGGTGTAACCTGTATGCTCTACTGAAGGATGGCATGTGAGGACAGTGATACCACCTCCAGTAACTTAAACAAAGAACTCACTTTGAGGTTAGTGGTTGTCATCATCCCTGTAAGAACTGAAAAGAGCTTTGAAAGGCTTTTCTTCTTTCTAAATGCCTGTTTATAACTAGGAACTTCCATGTGATTTAAAATTTTTTTTCTCTATTTAAATTGTACTTTTTGCTTCCTATTTAAAATAAACCCATCCTAAATCAGTAATACTTGAATTGCATGTCTGTGTACTAATTGCTAAGGCTGGGGGTGGGTGTGAGGATGGGGGTAGAATGAAGAAATCCAGTAAAGTAGCCACCATTTTCAGAACTTAAAATACGATTGGGGCACTAAACCTTGTTCTGGTGATCAGACTTCAATCCTGATCTGGGGGCTCAAAAAGTATTTGTGATTTTATTTTTGTTCCATTCCTTAAGATAGCGAGAACATGAAGAAGAAGAAGAAGAAGAAGAAGAAGGAGGAGGAGGAGGAGGAGGAGGAGGAGGAGGAGGAGGAGGAGCAGGAGTAAGAGGAGGAGGAGGAAGAGGAGGAGGAGGAAGAGGAGGAGGAGGAGGAGGAGCAAGAGTAAGAGGAGGAGGAGGAAGAGGAGGAGGAGGAGGAGGAGAGGAGGAGAAGGAGGAGGAGGAGGAGGAGGAGGAGGAGGAAGAGGAGGAGGAGAAGGAGAAGAGAAGAGGAGGAGGAGGAAGAGGAGGAGGAGGAGGAGGAGGAGGAGAGAGGGAGGAGGAGGAGGAGGAGGAGGAGAGGAGGA